>NW_022989761.1:0-127040 GCF_902827175.1 Gymnodraco acuticeps | reverse complement strand
CCAAAAGCCAGAGATTATGGAATAAAACCAATAAATAAAAGCAAGGATAATTGGTGTTATTGGTGAGTAAATAACAGTGTGTTATTTTGAAAAGAATATCGAATTAGAAGGAAAAAAATATAAAAAATACAGATTTCCGTATTCTGAGGCTCTGAGCCCCATTTATTTTCCTCACAGACGGCAACAAAAGTCCGAATTATACGATTTCAAATAAAAGCAATAACTGTGGCTTGATATTGAGTAAGAACATGTTTTATGAACCACACAGCTTCCGGTCTTCCTCGACCCGACCGGAGAAAAAGACGTGCTGCAGGCAGTAGAAATACATTGCTTTTAAAATCGTGCTGTGCAACACGAAAAAAAGGGGCAAATCGTGTTGGTGAACACGAATCAATAGATTAAAAATCGTGTTGGTGAACACGAAATGCCGTGGATACTGGGTTGCACCCACGTGACTACGGCTACATAGGCCGGCGTCACTAGTGGATCGGTTCCCAGAATCGAGCACACAAGAAAGAGTGACCGGAAACTCTGGCGGTCATCCGGGACTCATAGAACCGTAGTTACAGCCGTAACTATCGTTCTATTTCGTCCCTACTGACCGCCAGAGGCGGTGCTTTTAGCACTGGATGACTATACCAACCATGTCATGAAGAATCCGAACACTTGCTTACCTAGCTGGAAGCAGCGGAGTTCGGCAACAGGACCACGCCCAAAGGATGGGGAGTGGTGACATTGACCCGGTAAAACCTGGAGAATGTGCCAGACGATGCCCACGACGCCGCAGCGCAGATGGTCTCCAGGGACACCCCTCTCAGGGCAGCCCAAGATGTTGAGATGCTCCTTGTAGACTAGAGTGACATCTCACCCCTGATGGCGGGGGGCGGCCACTGGCCCCATAGGCATGTGAGATTGTATCCACAACCCAGTGGGACAGCCGCTGCTTGGAGAGAGCACAGCCCCTTCTCGTGCCACCATGGCAAATGAAGAGCTGCTCTGACTGTCGTATATGGGCCAATGTACGCCTCTAGGGCACGGACAGGGCACAGCAACTCAGGCGTGCCGTTCTCCTGTGGGACGTTAAAGCGCGCCAGCTGGATAGGCCGATTGGAGTGGGCTAGTGGAAGCACCTTGGGCAGGAACGCCACGTTCGGCCAGAGGGCAACACCCGAGCCATCGGAGTTCCACCTCAGGCATGTATCGCTCACGGAGAGGGCATGTAGCTCTCCAACTCGTTTCCCTGAGGTCATGGAAAGCAGAAATGCTGCCTTTAAGGACAGCCACCTAAGCCCCACCTGGGCCAGGGGCTCGAAGGGAGGAGATGATAGGGCATCCGGCAGCAGGGGCAGGTCCCAAGCCGGAGCCCTCGGGGTGCTAGGGGGATGCTGCCGTAAAGCCCCTCTCAGGAAGAGGGACACCGACCTGTGGCACCCAGCCGTGGCGCCGTCGACCCGAATATGTCGGGCAGAAATAGCAGCCACATAATTCAGAGTGGAGTGAGAACGCCCACTGTCTAGAAGGGACTGCTGTCTGGGCAACAGCGTACATGCTGTCCCAAGGAACACGCACATTCTTGCCCCCCATTGGGGTAGAAAGTGCGTGAGTGCAAGCTGCACAGCCCGAAGCTCTAGCACGTTGGCATGGTGTGCACCCTCCTGGGCAGACCACTGACCCTGAATGGTCCTGCCCTGCCGTATGCAGCACCCCACCCTGAGAGACCTGCACCTATGGTGACGGTCTCCTGGCGGGATGGGATGGCACGCCCATCAGGAGATAGGCCCCTCCAGTGTGACCGAGAGTGGAGGCAACGCTGCGACACCCTGACTTCCCTGCGCCTGTGCCACTTGGCTTCCAAGTGAAGGCTGTTCAGCCACATCTGCATGGGGCGCAACGCCAGCGGGCCCAATGGCCGAGGCAGCCTGCCCAAGGGCCGAAGGAACTGAATATAAGGCACCATGTTGCCCGGCCCACGTGGAAGTAGGCATCCCTCGAGTCCACGGCTGTGCATGTGCTGTGGTCAGCATATAGAGTGGCAGCACCTTCAGGAATCTGTTGATTCCTCTGAGGTCCAAGATCAGGCGAAATCCGCCTACTTTCTTGCTCACGAGAAAGTACGCGAGTAGAACCCCCTGGGCTAAGCAGAGGGTCTACTGGCTCGATTGCGTCCTTGGACAGAAGGACGGACAACTCTTGGGCCAGAGCTAGGGCCTCTGCCGGATCGCTGACGACTGTCATTTTGGCCCGGCCGAAGGCTAGGGGCCGGAACTGCGGTTCGTACCCCTGGTTAAGGTGAAAACCACCCAAGGGCCGCAAGTACAGACAGCCCAGTAACTGAGCTGCTGCTGGGAAAGCAGCCGACGACCGTCCCGAGAGTCTCGGGGCCTAACCCCCCAGCCCCCTGGGGGGCGCCGGTAGGTAAGGCCTGAGGCACGAAAGCCCCTGGGAGGTGGATGAGTGGGGCGCTGGGACCTGTGCAGACCACCACTGTAAGCTGAGAGCGGCTGCTAGAGGGGCCCCTGGGCCTGCTGGGAGTGGGCACTATAAAGACCCGAGAGCTGCTGCCTGGTCTGCCTAGCTTAGGCAGCACCTCCAGTGCCTACAGGGCAGCTGCCCCAAAAGCTCCCCTGGCTCGACTGGCTCACTACGGAGGACATGTCTCCGACAGTGGTGACTGAGTAGGCCAAACCTGGCGACGAGTCTGCACCAATAAGGACATAACTCGTCCCCATTCCCTAGACATTAGGGCAAAGGCTTACAGTGATGCATCACTGAGGCCCAGCAAAGAAGGCTCAGCCGGAGCCTGCTGCAGAGAGGTAGAGAAGCCAGTATCAGAGGGAGAGGGAGTTCCCGTGCCGCTGTGTCGTAGGCCCTACAGAGCAGCTCGTTTGTGACCCTGCACTGAGGCCGAGGGCACCTGGCATCAGGAGCTGGCAGGCTCAATGGATGGCAAGCGACCCAGCCCCACCCTCGCCGGATCCTGCCTGGCAGCAGAGTGGGAGAGGGCCCTGGTGTCTCTCCAGCTGCATGGAGCCCTCAGGTACTCCTCTGAAGGAGGAACAGTGGGAGTGAAAAGGGGCAGGGTTATGCCTGAAAAAGGCGCTAGCCTGAGCCGAGTCGGCCTGCGGAACCTGAAGCTGCAAGCGTACCAGGGCCGCACGAATAATGGCCGCCATGAAGGCGTCCTCCGTGCCCTGCAGAGAGCTCTGAGCAGAGGAGTGGGAAGCCTCCTCGGGGGTGAGCGGGGCCCGGCCCCCCCCCCCCTTCATAGAAGAGGTTTGTCCGGAGCCGCTAGCGACATGGCATCCTCAAGTAGCGAGGTGTGGCAACCGAAGGAGGGCCAGGCGGCAAGCTAGTAGCCCCCGCACCGGCCCCTGGCTGAAGGGCCAACAGGAGCGACTTCGTCTGCTCCATGACGCAGCAGCTAACCGCCCACCTTAGAGGACAGCCTGTTTCTAGCCCTCTACCTGGGGGGTGAACCATAGCCATCCCTCCATCAAGTCGCCGGGAACGGTCAGACTGAGCTGGAGGAAGTTGTGACGAGGAGAGGTGCCACCTCTGCGACTCTAGCCACTCTGAGCGCCCGAGGCATGAATCTACAGCTCATGCAGGCGCTTTGCGTGAGACCCTCCCTCAAATGCTCGAGGCCAAGGCAGAGGGGGGCAGCGGTCATGACCGTCCTCGGGCTCAAGAGAAGCCATTCAGGCGCTACATGAATGAGCCAGTCTATAGGTAGCCAGATGCAGCGTAGATGTTTAACAGGACAGCTTAGCCGGGTGGCCTGCTGCTAGAATCAAGCAACACGTCTCTACCAGGAGCGGGGGCGAGGAGAACACTGCCTCACTGGTTGAGTTCATAACGAATGCCAGGTGCAGGTACCGGGAGCGGGTGCGAGAACACAGCCTTCACCGGCTACCTGCTGAACGGAAAGAGTAGAGCGATGCTTCTACTCGCCGAACACAGAGAGGGATTGTAGCTACACCCACGTTAACGGCAGAGGGAGCGGGAGCGAGAGCACTGCCTTCACCTAGCTGGATTAAATAAAGAAGCTTAGCCAGGCGGCTGCTGCTAAGAATCAAGCAGCACGTCTACCAGGAGCGGGGGCGAAAAACACTGCCTTCACTGGATGATTTAAACAACGAAGCTCAAGAGAACACGCCAGATGTTAGCCAAGCGGCCGCTGATAACAATCAGAGCAATACGTTACAGGGAGCGGGAGCGAGAGCACTGCCTTCACCAGCTGAGTTTAAATAAAGAAGCTGTAACAAAACATGCAAGATGTTAGCCAAGCGGCTGCTGCTAACAATCAAGTGAGATCAAGTCAAACACAAATGTTTAAGACCAGATAACTAGCTTCTAAAGAAGAGAACAGCACAGAGCCGTAGTTACAGTAGTAACTATGGCCAGTATTTACACGGCATAGCACCGTAGTTACAGTAATAACTATGGCCAGTACTTACACGGCTTAGAACCGTAGTTACAGTAATAACTCTGGCCAGTACTTACACAGCTTAGAACCGTAGTTACAGTAGTAACTGTGGGCCGGTGCCTAAAGTGTCAGCCAACGGCTGCACCCTAGATAATATAATATTGGGAGGATGAAATCCTCTTTAATGGACACCACATGCAGAGCACACAGCACACACAGTGAAGATTGTTCTCTGCATATCATCCTAGTACAGTAGTAGTAGACTAGAGTCTAGTACTAGGAGCAGTAAATACCACGATTTATAGCGCTACTGCAATCAAAACCATACGTTACCGGGAGCGGGAGAGCGAGAGCACTGCCCTCACCGGCTGAGTTAAATAATGAAGCTTAACAGTACATGCAAGGTGTTAGCCAAGCTGGCTGCTGCTAACAATCAAGCAACCAAGTCAAAACACATGTTAAGACCAGATAATAGCTTCTATGGAATAGAACAGCCCGCATAAAACCGTTAGGCCATGGTCACAGTAGGTAAACCATGGCCAGTTGCTTACATGGCTCGGACCGTAGTTACAGTAGTAACTATGGCCAGTACTTACCTTACTCTCTGCATCTAAACAAAACGGGCAAAATATGGCACACTGGGCTTTCCATACTACATTAAATGAGAGACGCAGCTTAAGCTGGGACTCAAATGCTAATGATAGCTCGGGCACAACGCCACCAAGCAGAACTTTCAAAAGAGCATAATAAGGGCAACTTTATGGGAGAGGAAGCGGGAACACTGTCGTCACCAGAAAGTCTAAGCCAAACCAATAAATAAGACCAGCAATCAGGACAACTTAGCTGGGAGAGGGTGCGGGGACACAGCCATCACCAGCAACAAGTTGACACAAACCTGTGCGTCGAGGCTCTGCCACAGCGCACAGCCGGCCCACAGCTCCTGGAGGAAGCGTTGTTAACAACCCGTAGCTCCGACTGTCAGTCGCGAAGCTGCACGCGGCCAGCTGCTTGCAGATGAAATCCCTCATATCAACGTTCAAACCTTGAACGCTTGTAGGCTACAAGAATGTAGCCGCGGTACTCTCGCGAAGCGAGCAAGATGAAAGGAAACCGATCCACTAGTGACGCCGGCCTATGTAGCCGTAGTCACGTGGATCACAGGTGACTTGTTTGTTATTAGGTACTCGAACGCGCATGCGTGCGATTGGACATCATCCAGTGCTAAAAGCACCGCCTCTGGCGGTCAGTAGGGACGAAATAGAACTGAATCGCTACACACTGAAATGAACACACTAAGAACACCCATGATAAGCTTGGACAAAAAACACTCACCCTGCTGAATATGAAAACTGGACTTGAAATGTTTCAAATACACGGAACATAGATCACAAGACATTGAAAAGGATATGACCCTGAAAATTATTTCTACAATAACACCATAACCAATGTGAATACTACACAGAAGATCAACTCAAAAGAAATGGAATGATGGATGGATCAATATCAATACTTACATTTTCATAGCAGAAGCCTCATTTCAACTGTATCAAAGATCAAATACTGTTTAAGGCAATGGAGAAACATGTTACAGCCCTAGACAACATCAGAGACCTGGCTTAGTGAGGAGCAAGCTGACATGGTTGAAATCGAGGTATACAACCTGTTTTTTACTAATAGGGACACATTCTAAAGGTGGGGGGACTGCACTTTATATTAACAAAAGTTACACACTGTTGTATATCAGTAATATCAAGTAATATCAAGTAAACAGTATTTGATCTTTGATTACATTTGAAATGAGGCTTGCTGCTATTAAAATGTCATATTACTGACAGACAGTAGATCTGTCAGTAATATGTATTTCGCTGTAGACAACATTATGGAATGCATAAACAGTAGAAATTGAAATGAAAACATCTAAAAACCTTCTGATAAGCTGCGTGTATAGAAACCAGGATCATGTATTGAAACATTTGAGAAAAAGCTAGCTGTACTTTATAACTACCCAAGCAGCAAGAAAATGCTCTTTGTATGTGGAGATTTAACATTGATTTGCTGAACCCACAAGAAACACAATGCAACTACAGAATTTATTAATTCTAGTATAGCAACAGTTTATATCCTACAATCACACGACCAACAGAATAACATCACACAGTGCTACACTCATTGACAACATATTCACAAATGTTATGGATAGGAAAGTAATAAGTGGAATATTAATCAATGACACAAGTGATCACTTGCCAGTCTTTGCAACAATACAGAACTGTACTAGGATCGAAAAAGACACCAGAAAAGTCACAATTACAAGACACAAAACACCAGAGTCTGTTAATTATTTTTAAAGAAGAATGATCTAAACAAGACTGGAACAAAGTGTATGTACCAGATGCAAATGAAGCCTATGAATAATTTCTACATATTCTATCAGGGCTGTATGAAAACATTGTCCTCGTGTAAAGAAAATAGTGAAACAAAAATATGCTGAAAAACCATGGATCACTAAGGGAATATTAAATGCATGTAAAACGAAAAATGAATTATATAAAGACTTCTTAAAGAATGGATCAGTAGAGGCTGAACAAAATACAAGACATACAAACTAATAAAGATAATACGATGTCGCAAATGGATCATTACAACAAATGAATTGGAGGATCAACAAAAATAACATTAAAAATACATGGAATGTATTAAATACCCATTATTAAAAAAGGAAATGGAAACGCACAATAAACAAACAGTTTTCTGTCAAAAAACGATACAGTAGTTTATGACATGACCTCAGTTGCCGAAGATTTCAATAAGTACTTTGTCAATGTTGGTCCTTGTCCTAGCTGGGGAAATTCCAAATACTGGTTCTAGTGATGGTGTTGAAAGTAAAGATATATATGTGAAGGAAATTATATTTCTTAAGAGGGACTGATGAAAATGAAATATTGACACAGTTAAAAAACTTAAGAGTAAAAGGTCTACAGACTGTCATGATATTGACATGTATACAGTTAAAAACATTATTGAATGTATAGCCAAACCACTACCTCACATCTGTAATCAGTCAATACAAACCGGTGTATTTCCAAATAAAATGAAAACTGCTAAAGTCATACCAATACATACATCTGGAGATAAACATGTACTGTCAAACTATAGACCAATTTCATTGCTCTCACAGTTTTCTAAAATACTGGAAAAGATATACTCTACAAGACTAAATGACTTCATCACCAAAGAACAACATACTATATGAACAACAATATGGTTTCAGAGCAAACAGAACTACATCATTTGCAGTTATAGAATGTATGGAACACATTACTAAGGCAATAGAAAAGAAAGAATATGCAATAGGGATATTTCTGGACCTTAAAAAAGCATTTGACACGGTTTGACCATGAATTATTAATTAAAAACTACAGAGATATGACATTAGAGGTGTTGCACTATCATGGCTATCCAGCTACCTACATAACAGGGAACAGTACGTTTGAACTACAAAGCCATAAATCACAACTACTGCAGGTTACATATGGGGTGCCTCAGGGCTCAGTCTTGGGGCCATTACTATTTATCTGTATATTAACAATATATGTGAAGTATCAAAAACTATTAAAACCATTCTTTTTTGCAGACGACTCACAGTCTACTCTGCTGTGGGGACAATATAGAACAGCTATTGGTCACAATGGAGAAGGAACTGAGCAGGATGAAGATCTGGTTGACCAAAATAAATTAACATTGAACGCAAGCAAAACCAAACTCAGAATATTTGGGAATCGATCGACCAATACAGAGAGAAAATCACTATAAATGGCGTCCAATTAGAAAGAGTATCGGAAATAAAATTCCTTGGAGTAATCATAGACAATAAATTAAGTTGGAAACCACATATAATCTATATCAAAGCCAAAATATCCAAATCAATAGCAATTCTGAATAAAGCCAAATACCTAATTAATCAAGCTTCTTTGTTTATGCTGTACTGCTCCTTCATACTTCCATACATGATGTATTGTGTGGAAGTTTGGGGGAAACACATATAAAACAAATACACATCCTATCTTCATTCTGCAAAAAAGAGCCATACAAGTTATACATAAAACTACGTACAGAGAACCAACAAATAAATTATTCATCAAACTAAAAACACTAAAACTACAAGACCTGGTTGACTATAAAACTATTCAAATTATGTTCAAAGCCGCAAATCAACAATTACCTCATAATATCCAGGGACTTTTCACATGGAGAGAAAGCATGTACATGTTGAGAGGAAACTGCATTTTCAAAAAACCACCCGTACGAAAAAATGCAAACTTCATTGCATCTCATCAAAAGGTGTTAGTCTGTGGAATAACTGTAACGATGCACTGAAATATTGTACAAGTCTATCTAAACTGAAAGTAATATTTAGGAGCCAAATCATTAATGGTTATGAACAGGACCTGTAAAATCCCATTTGTTGTTATTTCTTGTAATTGTAAAAGTAATTTCTTCTGAATATATATATATTATTGTTGTATGTTTTTGTTTCTGACATGTTCAATAAATTGACTAAAAAAAAAATATATATATATATACGTCAGATAACCATTTATTTACAGATACTGAATGTCAAGGGAGGGGTGAAGAAGGATGAGGGGATGAATGGATATAGGCAGGAAAAGATTAATGGATGAAGCAACAAAAGGAGGAAGGGGTGTAGGGGGAGGGATAAATGGTCAGAGGGATGTAGGGGGGGATGAATGTATGATTGAAGGAAGGGATGAATGGGCAGGGACATAAGGATGGAGGGATGAATTAATTCCTTTCTTAATGAATACATTAATAAAGGAAAGGATGGATGAAAGGATGTAAGAAGGGGGAGGGATGGTTGAAGGGATGGAGGATATAGGGAAAGGATGAGGTAGGAAGGGGAATGTATAATTGGAGAGGAAAGGGAGGATGGATGTGAAATCAGAGCCAAACGAGGCGGATGTGTTGATGTGTAGAGGTGTAGTGTGTAGTTATAGAATGCTACTTCTAATGTGTGTTCCTCTTCTAAACATTGACTTCTCCCAAGCCCCTCCCTGATCAGAAACACTGTGTGCAGGTAATGCCATCAGACCCATCGCTCTCAGGGCGGTGTCCGCCATCGCCAGAGCCCTCCCTGGTTTCCCCATCCTGGCCACGGGAGGGCATCGACTCTGCAGAGAGCGGACTGCAGTTCCTCCACGCCGGAGCCTCAGTGTTACAGGTGATAAATGAATGAATACATGTTACTGTTCCTATGATGCAGTTCTTGGTTTTAATTACATATTGTAAAATGGCTACTACTGTATGCATTTTTTTTACTTTTCACCACATACCGTTTTCACATGGTGGAATCAGTTATTAAGTCTTTAAAGAGAGAAATTCTGCAAATCTAGTGTTCCTCCCTCTGGTTTTGTCTGATTTTCTCCCTGTGTTTGACTCCCACAGGTGTGCAGTGCAGTCCAGAACCAGGACTTCACAGTCATTGAGGATTACTGTGTGGGTATGTAACTGTTTCTGCATGTTTTGTATTTCAATCGAAGGCATGCACTGAGCATTGAGATGTATTATTGCTAGTTTACAACAATGATCCAGAGGCTGGTTATTCGTGCCTTGTTATCTCAACAGGATGTACGCTACATTATTTTGAACTAAGTCAGCATTGACTTAAGAGACTGAAAACTCCTACTGGTGTAAATAAAGTTACTATAGTAACTACCACCTCACTAACAAAGAGCTTTTTCAACCGTACCTTTTTATCACGTCTGGAGAGTTAACCAACATAAACATTCTCCAGGCAGTGAACCTTAATGCTTCAGCTTTGAGACAATGAAATGATATAATAATAGCATAATGGTGGATATGTGTTTGCAGGTCTGAAGGCCTTGTTGTACCTGAAAAGCCTGGAGCTGAGGGACTGGGACGGCCAGTCTCCTCCCACAGAGAGACATCAGAAGGGAAAACCAGTTCCCAGACTGGAAGAGCTGGTGGGACAGGTAGGTTCTATAGAATAATAATTAGAATAATTGTGGTCAGATATCCTACAGCTTTTAATTGAGTTGAGATTATTCAAAATGATAAGCTATTTAGCTAATACATTACCCAGTGTCCTCTTAAACTTCTAAATAATTCATCTAAATCAGCCCCACTGGGAGTACATATATGGCAATTTCTGGTAGAAAACTGAAATGTTTGATCCCAAAAATGTCAGAAATGTATTCAGCATCCTCAACAAAAAAACAAAAACACTCCAGAATTGTTTTTAATTGTCTGCATAGGCTATAATGCCATTAATGCTAATTATTGCAAATTCAAATTCAAAAGGTTTAATGTCATAGCATATACACTAATTTAATGTCATAGCGTAGCAGAGTCTGGTATATATACATCCAATTATCCATCCATCCAATGTGTACCTTTCTATCTATCACATTTACACTTTTGAATTATACAGGTGATAACATCAAACGGAATAAGCAACATAAAATAGAGGTTTGGGGGCATAATCGTAGTAACGTACAACATTATTAAATATCTTATTAGGATAATTGACAAAATGATGGTCAGATACAGACACTACGAGAGGGCACTTCAGTGTTAATTCCAGTCTGAATGCTGGAATTACAGGATGAGTCTCAACAACCTGTCCAAAAAAACCTTCTATAAATACAGTCGAATTAATGATTCACGTGTTTGTCCTAAACAGCCTCGTAGCTCTCTACTGCCATCCCCACTCCCTGACAGTCTGATTTCGGTGTGTGTGTGTGTGTGTGTGTGTGTGTGTGTGTGTGTGTGTGTGTGTGTGTGTGTGTGTGTGTGTGTGTGTGTGTGTGTGTGTGTGTGTGTGTGTGTGTGTAGAGCCTCCCTAGCTTTGGTCCCTACCTCCAGCAGAGGACAGACGTCATCGCGGACTACAAGAAGAAGATCAGAAACACAGGACCTGAAGTGATAGAAACCGACATCAGACAGGTCAACTTGTCCAAAAAACCTGTCCCTGCTGTCAAGGTGTGACACACACACACACACACACACACACACACACACCCACACAACACACACACACACACACCACACACACACACACACACACACACACACACACACACACACACACACACACACACACACACACACACACACACACACACACACACACACACACACACGCTATTCATTATTGTGCTTTGTTGTGTAATAAAAGTCTTCTAACCGATTACCTTCCTGTGTTTTTTGCATACTGTGTGTGTTGTAGGATGTGATAGCCAGGGCGCTGCGTCACATTGGAACATATCAGGATCTTAGTAACATGGAGCAGGTAACAGGATTTTTACTCACATAATTTAACATAGCCTAAAGTCCACGGCAAGTGTTATGGTCATGTTTTCATGGACGTTTATACAATCAGACTTCTTTCTGCTACCAGAGCAGTCACCCAAAGCTAAATCCGGGACCAAAGGTTTTGATCATTCGAAAATAATGTATTTTAAATTTGAAGTTTTGATCCTGAACTTTGAAAAATACAATGAGGCATTAAAACTCTAAATAGTATTGAAAAGCTTTTTCAGGCTGAATATTATTTCACATTTATTGATTTTTTTATATTTGTGTCATTCTTTTTTTCACATGAATATTTTTATGCTTTCAGACTAATTTTTTTCAGGTTTCCAACTTTTTTTTTCTCATTCAGATTTTTTCACTTTCAAATCGTATTTTGTCGCCACCAGGTTTCAGGCATGTCAATTGCAGCTTGGATGTTTACATTGTGTGACACAAAGAGTAAAAAAACAAAAAAAACTGATGTTGGTTCATATACAATAAAAGGTCACAGATAATGACTTTGAAATAATTGATCATGAAAAGCTCATAATTGTGACCCCCCCCCCCCCCCCCCCCGTGTCCTCAGGTCCAGGCTGTGATAGATGAGGAGATGTGCATCAACTGTGGGAAGTGCTACATGACCTGCAACGACTCTGGTTACCAGGTACGTCACTCTGCCACAGTCTCTTTACTGTTAGGAAGACTCGGTGGGGTAAAGTACATTTACTCAAGTACTTTAAGTAAGTCAAACATTGAGGTACTTGAACCTTATTTGAGTATTTTCACATTATGCTATTTGTTGAACTTTTTACTCCACTATTATCCTACATTATTATAGGCTGAGCTACCCAGTAGTATGTAAATAAATCCATTAAACCCCACCTTCACCAGGTAAAAAACTGAGGTGATGAACACATGAATGCACCAATCATTTTGATAAAATAATTTTAAATGAACTGGTGTTTAAATGTACCTTTCTACATAACATATTACTTTTGGTACTTAAAGTATATTTTGATGCTAATACTTTTTACTCTTACTTAAGTATCATTTTGAATGCTGGACTTTTACTTAGCATAGTATTTTCACACTGTGGTATTGCTTCTTTTAGTTAAAGTGGACCTATCATGCTATATTTGACTAATATATTGTAGGGCCATACCTATATAAAACATGTCTGTGAAGGTTTTTTTCAAAATACCAAACAGATCATGCATTTTAGGCCCCGGCCCCACGAGGACGCATACGGTAAAACGCAATCGCAAAAAAGGCTTCCATCCACACGCAATAGACACCGGAAAGTATGTGTTCACACGAGACAGCTCCGTTTAGCTCCAACCGCTGGAAAAGCTGCAGTACATATGCCGAGCCTGTACGTGGCACTGTAACGGTACGTCCACACTGCAGCTTTTCAAAAATCTTGAAAATCTTGGAGCTGGGCGTGTCTGAAAGCTTGGGGATTTTTTGCAAGCAACGAGACCAACAACCACTCACATGAATCTCCCGCCCCCGACATACAAAGCAAAAAACCCCGGGGATTTTATGCGAGCAATATATATATATATATAAACTCCCCCAACAGGCGAAAACCTACCAGTTTCACCCACTGTCTCTGCCACCTCCCTCCATGCCTGGTTCCTCCGGTTTGTATCCCGTTAATAGTTCTGGTCGTAAAGAAACCGGGTGATTTGCTACCGTCATTTCTCGTTTGGAATATGAGGAAATGAACTGCGGTCTGGTTCTCCCTGCTTACACGCGGTTTGATTGGCTAGCGCTTCTACTGTCAGATTTGCATAAACGGGATTTGATTGGCTGACGCTTCCAGCTCAGCTTCAAAAGTAGAACATTGCTCAACTTTTGAATCCTGGAAATCCTGGAAATCTTCGCTTCGCTCCCCCACAATGCAGTTCGGCGACAAGCGAGGCAAAGTGACGTCATCCCCATTCAAAGTCAATGGGCAGAGAAGCGTTGGAAGCGGTTGAAGATTTGTTTTAAAGCTGCAGTGGACGTACCGTAACTTCCTCCACCAAAAGCAGCGAGTATAAGATCCCCCCCCGGATGTGTAAGGCACAAACAAACAAACAAACAAGGTAGAAGATGGCTGATATTTGTGCAAGAAAGGAGGTATTTTCGTGGACTGATGATGAGGTAGAACTTCTACTTAGGGTCACATTAGACTACAAAACTACCAAAACACAGGATAATGTTGACTGGGAGTCCTGCAAGTTGAAGTATAGCGCTATAGAGGACTTATTTCAGGCGCAGTATCCGATCCGCCATTGTTGTTGTTGTTGGCGAAACACATCAGCAATGACGCGGGGAACGTGGAGGTGAGCAGGAGAGGTGGGGAGAGGCGGGGCTATTGCGCCATCATTATCAGAAAATGATCGTATAGTCAGGGTGTAATAACGGAGCCGTTGGACCCCCCAGAGTGTTGCGTATGCCGTTCTATCCTCCTCTGGACCCGTTATCGTTACCGTAGTCGTTTACTGCCATATTCTGTCGTCCTAGTGTGGCCAAATGGTCTATATCAGTGGTTCCCAAACTTTTTGTGCCCAAGGCACACCAAAGGACAAGTAAAAATCTCAAGGCACACCTATTGTGCAAAATAGCCCTTATAACACGTGTTATCACTCATATCATGTAAAATATCTGTAAATGTGCATAATTATTTACTAATGCCAAATAAAATGTGACAAAGACAACTATATTACTCGTGAAATATTTATTAACGAAATATTTCAGAAATTAATTTGAAACTTTATCAAATTAGGCTTCATCAAAGCAGCAACACACTCATTTAAACCAGACAGGTCACAACATTAAAATGAGGCAAAGGAAACTCAGCAGAAATTCAGCACAGAGAACTGTCAATGCAAGGAAGCTGCATTGTCCATGGTCCTGAACTACAAATTATAAATTATAAATGTATTACTTTAAACGTGATATAAACAAACAACAAATAGCGTGTGCGGTAGCTTCACCTTAGCATGTGTTCTTTGCAGGAGCTTGTTGAGGTTTGACCACGTGGTGTTTCCAGCAGTGGATAACAGCTTCTGGCCTGGACACAGTTTGCACCTCACCGTCACATTCCTGTCTATTCTTCGGACGAACTCAAAGTAATGGGCATACCTCCACCCCTCGAAAGTTATCGCTGACTCAGCCATGTTTATGCAGCACTGCACGTGGAGATGTGGACGCACAAGTCGCGCAGATTACGTACATATAAACCTACAAAGTACTGATAGTAAATTAAAAAATAATTATTTTTGTGTAGTTGTATATTGCAAGAATAACGTATGGTTGCACAAAATCCCACGGCACACCCGGACTTGGACTTCGCTGCTTTTGTGGCAGACTACAGCGCCACTTACAGGCCTGGCATATGTACTACAGCGTCTCCAGCGCTTTCGAGCGGCAATGGCTGTGGCCGTGGCCCAACCTCTCATTCCCCTGATAGGTGGAGAGTTGCCCATATAGGCGGAGCACCCCTTTTCTGACGTCAGAACAATTAAAATCTGTATCAGCTCCGTTGCAGCCCCGTTTTTAGAGATTTGGGTATGGAGGAAAAGAGAGAGGGTTGTGTTTGCTGACACTTGGTGAGTTCCCTGGAACACCGGGGACACATATTCATGTATAAAAGACGTACAAAAGTGCATTTTGCATGGTAGGTCCCCTTTAAGTAAATAATATGATAATTATTCTGTGTATGGTAAGACTCAGTCCTGTAACCCTACGGTCTCTCTGTGCCCCCAGGCTATAACGTTCGACCCAGAGACCCACCTCCCCAAAGTGACTGACAGCTGCACGGGCTGCACTCTGTGCCTCAGCGTCTGTCCCATCATCGACTGCATCAAGATGGTCACCATGGCAAAACCATATAAACCCAAGAGGGGAGTGCCTGTCAGTCCTGTCTGCTGAAGGGACGGACTTCCCACCTATTTAATAATAGAAACAGATATTCTAATGTTTGTTTTAAGTCATCTGCAACATGAGGTTTGAGACATTTGTTGCCTTCTAAAATTGATGGAATTAATTTGGATGATGTAAAGCAGGGCTATCCAATTGGCGGCCCGAGGCCAAATCCGACCCCGGGGTGATATTTACTGGCCCTTTGAGATTAATGTTAAAAAGTAATCTACTTTTTTTTTGAAAGATTTTTTTTTGGGCCTGAGTGCCTTTATTCCAGAGAAGGTGTTAAATTGAGAGATAGAGGGGAAGACATTGCCTGAAAACTTCGGCACGCTCGGATTTCGAACCCACCTACTAGCTACTGTAGTGACAACTCCTGTCATTTATTGCATCTCTGCGTGAATGATTAGATAATTTCACCGAAATTAAATCAAATTAAATTATGTTGATGGTTAAATTAGCTTCACATGTAGGCCTACTGAGTTCTGAACTTGCCATTTAGATCTATAAAGGCTTTGGGGCTATGTTGTTTGATTTAATTAAAGACAATATATGCACTCCACTATGCTGTTGTAGTATTTACTGTATCTGAAACTCTTAATATGATTGCTCATATTCCAAGCCATCTTTTTCCCGGCCCCTTGCTTTGGATCATTTTCATCAACCGGCCCCCATTCCAAACTAATTGAATAGCCCTGATGTAAAGAGTTGAAAAGTGGTATAAAGATTACATCTCATTTGGTTTTTCTGCTTGATAAAAAAGAATGGTAGGGTTTTTTTGAGAAATGTAGTCTTGATTATAGGAAATACTACCAGCAATCATTTTGTAACGTCAATGTTTACAATAATGATATCAATATTCATTTTTCAACAATTCAACTGTTATTCTGACGCAAGTTACGAAATTGTGAATTATTTATTGTAACCCTTCTGTAAACACTTTATGTGAAACGCAATAACAGACTTAAATTACTTTTTTTAATGTGCATTAACTGTATGCTAAATGTATGTGTCTTTGATTGGGTCTATGAATAAAATAAAAGTTGTCTTATGCAGCAGCAGGAGCAATCATTTATTTAAAGGTCCCATGTCATGGCCATTTCTACTGATCATAATTCCATTGTTGAGGTCTACTAGAATAGATTTACATTGTTCAATGTTCCAAAATAACATTGGTTTCTCACAGCATCTCTGTCCTACACGGCTTGTTGGAGCTCCTAATCGCTGTAATGGTGTTGTAAGTTAGCATCGAGAGCAGCATACTTTAGTTCTAATGCTTCCAATTTAGCTGCACGTTCCTTGTTTCGGGTGGATGCGTACAGAGTGGTGTTGCTTCTAATAAAGCCCTTTGTTGCCTCCCACAAAAATCTCGGGTCAGACACTGACCCCTTGTTGAACCCCAAAAACTCACAGAGTTTAGTCTCAAACTGAGACTTGTATGTTTCGTCACGCAGCAGTGAGGAGTTACATTACATTACATTGCATTTAGCTGACGCTTTTTTCCAAAGCGACTTACAATAAGTACATTCGACCAGGAAGACACAACCTTGAAGAAAACAGAATCATATAAGTACATCAGGTTTCATAGAGCCAAACATTTCAAGTGCTACTCAACTGGCTTTAGGTAAGCCAGTCCTTTATTAGTATAAAAGTGCTTCGTTAATAGTTCTAACGCTCGAAGTGGAGTCGAAAGAGATGAGTTTTCAGTTTGCGCCGGAAGATGTGCAAGCTATCTGCCGTCCTGATGTCAATGGGGAGCTCATTCCACCATCTTGGAGCCAGGACAGCAAACCCACGTGTTTTTGCCGATGGGAACTTGGGTCCCCCTCGCAGCGAGGGCGCAGCGAGTCGTTTGGCTGATGCAGAGCGTAGTGCACGCGCTGGGGTGTACGGTTTAACCATGTCCTGGATGTAGGAAGGGCCAGATCCATTCGCAGCATGGTAAGCAAGTACCAGTGTCTTAAAGAGTTAAAACGCCATCTGGGAGCTCTAGTGGGGACAGCCCTAAGTGTGACAGAACAGTAGATGGGTTTGTGATCAGTCCATGTAACTGGTATATAGAAAGCCTTCCGAACATTATGAAATAGATCTTTGGACGCAAAGATAAAATCTATCCTAGAAAAGGATTTATGTCTACCTGAGAAAAAAGAGTAATCTTTTATGGAGGGATTCATCACACGCCAGATGTCTATCATATTTGTTTGGGCCGCCCACCTGCGTAACGCATCAGAAGCGAGACGTTGGTCTCTACTCTCTGCCCCACCTGTTCTATCCATACTGCTATCCCATACTGCATTGAAATCTGCGCCCATAACCAGACGAAAGCCTGTGAGATCCCGTAGAGTTTTGGTTAATTGGTCATAAAAGCCAGCCTCAAAAGTGTTGGGAGCATAGGCAGAAATCAATGCTATATTCTGCCCGTCCAGACGAATCTTGGCAATGGCCAGTCTCCCCTCTTTGTCTGTCCAAGAGCCGATCAGATCAAATTTCAGCTTGCGCCTACAAACTATCATCACACCCTTGGTCTTCGTAGGAGCAGACGAAAAGACAATAGGGTGATAGAGCCTATTTGCAAAGCGGGCCGCATCCTTGATGAGTAAATGTGATTCCTGTATCATGGCAAAGTCAATATTTCTCTTATGCAAAAATCCTAAAATAGTGGTCCTTTTATGTGGGATATTCAGTCCCCTGGCATTAATGGAAATTAAATTGAGATTAGTCATAAGTAGAGTAGTGTAAGAATACAATATAAACTATAGTCACCTCAACAAGCAGGATATGGTGATCTGGATCCCAAAAAAAACCTTCCCCAAAAAAGAAAAAACATAAAACATAAACAAACTCAAAAACAACCCAAGAAAAGTGAGGAGATATGTCCCTCCTCGACATTCCTGATAAGTCCCTAACTGGACAAATAACTC
This sequence comes from Gymnodraco acuticeps, assembly GCF_902827175.1. Taxonomy (NCBI): domain Eukaryota; kingdom Metazoa; phylum Chordata; class Actinopteri; order Perciformes; family Bathydraconidae; genus Gymnodraco; species Gymnodraco acuticeps. The sequence continues at coordinate 108,449 of NW_022989761.1, read as the reverse complement.
AAATCTGGGAACTCTAACTGCCTAAGAGGGGCAGCACCATCACCAACCATTAGATCAGGTGATATCTGTTCATTGCTAGACAATGATCTAACGAACTGCTGAGCAACACGTCAGCGTAGTGAGTCATCAGAACACATGCAAAAGATCCATCACAACATCAAATAATCAAGAGAAACATTTAAATGTGGCCAAGTAACGTAAGAGCATGTGAAATAAACGAAAAAGAGATACAACAAGATAATAGTTTGTACCACTTTGACATGGAATGTCGATATAAGCCCAGTCATACAGCCTGCCCAACACCTACATGCATACACTCGCACCAGCACTCTCCCACCAAGCCGATACACATCAGCGTCCGTACACTCTTAACTCCATCCCGCGTATAGGCACAAACCCAGGCCGTGCGCGGCCACCACGCGATACACCCGCGAGCACGGATGCGCAATTATGGCACTTTGAGCTTTCCATACAAATAGACACCCACAAACCTATGCCACAAACACACCGCCAGCGCGACAACCACACACGCAGCCCACACATACACACAGGACAAATTATGCTTGGCTAGGAATACAAGAGAAAGACTTACCGGTCTACATATGGTCAGTGCATAATAAAAGAATTAAACAAATAAATGTAGAAAGAAAAAGGCAGTCCAAAAACTATGGTCTACGTATACGCCCCGTGGGTCGGGGGTTCCATCCAGACAGACAGCGTAACTGAAACTTCACACTCCCCCCCCCCCACCGCCCTTAGAATGTTATGCCAAACACCTACGAATTATTAAATAAAACCGGAGCTCAAAATGTCTTACCACAATAATGCAGTGTTCTTCAGGGGAGGGGAGGGCTAATAATCAGTTTACTAAGACACAGTCCGCTGTCCGTGATAACACTTATAAGTTTATAAACTTCTGATGCACTGCATAGCCTTCTTCGGGTCGTCAAAGCGGTGCTTAGTCCCACCGGGTGCAGTGAAGGACAGCACAGCCGGGTATCCGATGCCAAACGGGATCTTAGCCGAGTGAAGTAGCCGTTTACATTCCAAAAAGGAGCGTCACCGATCTTGCGTTGCCTTTGAGAAATCCTGGTAGAAGCTTATTTTATGGGTCTTCCACCTGACATCTCCGATTTCCCTCGCGACGTTTCTCATGTGCTCCTTTTGCTGGAATCTCAGGAAACGCACCACGAAAGGTCTCGGTGGAGCCCCGGGCCTGATTGGCGCTAGAGACCTGTGAGCACGCTCCAAATCCAGGCCCCCAGGAAAATCCGTCTGAAGGATGTCTGGCAGCGCTGTCCTCAGGAAGGATAAAGCATCTTTCTCCTCAGAATGCTCCGGGAATCCATAGATGCGTAGATTCACCCGCCTATCCCTATCCTCGTATTCCACTAGCTTAGCATTGAGCGTTTCTACCTCCGAAGCCAGGGCTGGCGGAGAATTGCGGCGCCGGTCTTCTGTGTCTTCCAGCATATCCAGCCGGGCCTCAGCACTGGTAATTCGGGTAAGCACGTCAGCTAGCTTCTCCTCAACAGCAACAACGGCTCTCCGCGTTTCCGATAGCTCTTTCCGAAGGTCAGTAAAGTGCTTTGTTTGGTCCTCAGATAGCTTTTGAAGAAGCTCGAGAATCGCGGTGTTGGTAGGCTCAGTAGCAGCTGAGTTCAACACCGACACGTCCGGTGAGACATTCGCAGGCTTCGGGCTAGCATTAGCCTTGAGAACCAGGTGTTGTTGAGTTGCATTAACTACGGTTTTCGGAGTTAATGCAACTAAACACACCTCTTTCATAAATAACACACTTGTTCTGCAATAATGTTTTATGTTTCCTGTCATTTTTGTTAGGAAAGGACATGCCCGAAAGACACGACTCAGCATCTCCTCTTTCTCTGAGGGTCAAGAAGAACATCCAAGAGGAACATTAAAGGCGGATGTTATGAGATTTTAAGACCAGTACAGGACATTCACTAAGAAACTACTTATATTGTGAAAACAAAGATCTGCACACCGAATATTTTTGTAGTCTATCAGGACCATCATTTGTTTGTGACGCTGCCTGCACCTCAAAGGGGTGGTTATAGTCAGGCTTATAAAGTGTGGCGAAAAACACAGTCAGCTGATGGGATGCATCTATTTCCACATCTACACTCCATCAGCTGATTATTTCTATTTGCCTCACTTTATGAGCTTCACATCACTTGTGCCTTGTACCGCAAAGTTTGCAACGTCACAAATAAATGGGGCCAATCTTCAGTCAGATGTGAATGTGTAATCTAACATTTTCAGTAAGAATAATGGACAAAAGGAATGCAAATACAATTTATTGAAATGTGAACCAAAAGTTAATCAAACATGTTTTAAATAAAAAGCACATATGGACAGAAGGTGTAAACCTATTAAATGTATAAGTAAACACATTTAGTCAAATAACGTGACAGACTAGGCCTGTGCAGTTGATATCAGCTATGCCCAGCATGGGCTCCTCCATCAGGCCTGGTCCTCCTCGCTGAGGAAAGACCCTCAGTCCTCTCCAAACCAACAGACAGGACGTCCATCACACGGAGGTTTCTCCCTGAAGTCTCTGCAGCCCTCTGGACACCACGCTGTCTCAATCCGTCCACACTGAATATGAGAGGGGGAAAATGAAAATAATAAATGCTTTAGACAATAAGAAATATAAAGTTAACTGTTGAGTTACTCAGTTTTTTTAGATTATCAATACTATTACTGTATAACTAATATCTCAAGAGGCACATTCAAATAAAGATTGGTCTTTAAATACATTTTGTCTTTTTAATTGTTTGTCTAAAGTCAAGGATCTAGAACTGGTACTTAGATTGAATGATACAGTCTGGTTATAATGCTGTTTGGAGGAGGCCTCACAGGTAAGAGCACTAACTAGCTACCATCACATGTACCTTAGCTTGACTTAAATGTATTAAACGTATAATTAAGTGATATCAAAATATAAATAACTAATGTCATGCAAACATATTAATATTTGCTTGATTCCAGAGTTGAATTTAGCACAATTGCATACAAACGTGAAGGGATTTTAAAATTCTGAAGTCTTCGTTCTAAATAGAAAATAGCATGGATAATTTACAAAGGCTTTAAAAACACAGCAGGAGCCAAGACAATTATAAAACTTGTCATTATTTCAGTACAGTTCAATTGGTTTTATTTTTCATAAACGGTTATCAACCGTTAGTGCCAAAGCAGTAGGCTATAATATATTAATTACTGCTGTAGACTACAACCACAACTTGTTTAGCTAGCATAAACTCAACAAAGCTAGCGTTAGCTGGCTAACTGACGTTATTTTGCCGCTAAACTGCACGATATAAAACGGTAGTCTTCAAAGCGGATTTAATCCACAATCACAATAATAATATTCAAAGTAATACTGGGCAAGTAATGGGCAAAACTTACCGTTGATTGACGCGCCATGTCAGCGGTAACGACACAAACCGTTAGCGAACCGTTAGCCCTGCAGTCATCCGGTTCGACCTGACTGTGGCTGTGACTGTGTGACTGACCCAGAGCCATATAATAGAAGAGTTACGACATCTCCGTTTACTCCAATGGACCACTTTTTTACAGCAATGGCGGATCGTGGAGCCTCTCAATCGTTCCCCGGAAGTTAGCGCCAAGGCTAGCAGAGCTGTAGAGTTGCAGCATAATAGACCGTTCGTGACGGACTTTTAAAGGTAAGAAGAAGTTTAAAGATTTATATTGCGGATATTATCAGTACATCTGATTCAAATTAACATGTGTATTAAAGGATGTCAGTGGATTATCCCTAAATTAGTAGATTTAGGGAACGTTTACAGATAACAGATTAAACTAGGATACCGAAGCAAGTTAGCAACAGACGTTGAACAGCCTTTTAATTGTAAATTCCGTTCTCTTAATGTCATTTCGTCCAACGTTGTTGAATTAGAGAAGAGGGGCTTCTAAACGGAATTGTATGCGGGGGTGGAGGGAGTTAAATATTAGATAAATATAACGTTGGTGCGTGTAAGAGTGAGTGTTTTTTGCAGAGCCATATTGTGTCCTTGTGATTATGTTGATTATTACCTGTCTGTATAATGTTGCAGCTCAGCTGATTTTGGATTGATGGCAAAGGGAGAGGGACTTAAGTGAGAGTGAAAACACAAGGTAAGTTTAATACTACTGTTTTATATAAGTAAGCATACTAAACATGTATTCTATCACTGTATTATATAAGTAATCTTGTTAGTAACCTACTGTATGGCAGGTGGAGGGGCAGTGATGTTACAGGTGGAGGAGCAAAACTGCAAGACTGCAAACTCACAAGACAGAGAACTCAACGTTTGTTCTCCAGAGAAGAGGTTGATTTCACTTCAATTTTGTATTTCATATTTTCTAAAGATGTGGAAATGGCACACAAAAAAAAACTTGAGAGCTGTAACCAAGACAACTGTAACAACATGAGTAGAGAGCCACCAAGGTTTTTCAAGTCCCTCTCTTACTCCATTTTGCCAACCCAAACTTCCAGGTACACGACGGTACACCTTGCTTGTTTTTGTTGTTTGTGCTCCTCTGGCTGGGTGCTGGCAGGTGGAGGGCAGTGATGTTGGCAGGTGGAGGGGCAGTGATGTTAGCTGGGTGCTGGCAGGTGGAAGAGCAATGTTTAGTCCAAATATTTCCATTGCAACGGCTAATGGAAATGATTGCAGCTGTGGATCTGTTTGGGGGTTGCTGGATGTGGTAGCTTGGCTGCTGTTGTTCCTTTTCACCTTTTTGGATTGGCTCTTGCTTCCAAAATGGCCATCTTTTAATTACATTTTTTTTCTGTCATTTCTGATTTATTTGGCCTCAATTCTCAGCCTCAGCCGTATGAATCTTTTTACGAGTTTTTGTTGTACTCCACAGCATGACGGAAGCCTGCTGGAGAGGGCCTGAGCTTCTTTCTCCAAGACACCCACTGCGTTGGGGAGCTGCATGAGGGAGGAACCAGTCTTGGTCCTAAATAGTTCCTCAATTTGGTGAATGAAGTCAAAGGCTTCTTGGGAGGGACGACAAAGAGCACCTGCCTTGAAGTCTTTCAAGTCCACTAACAAGCTGTTGTCACCAGAAGGACTCTCATCATGGTGCTCTGTTGCAATTTTGCATTTTTCACAGATGCTGGCAAACTTGATGATTTTGTGGACGATGTAGCCTGCAAGATGGAAGAGAATACATTTCTCAGTTTTTGTGAGGTCAGGTGCTGCTGCTCTGTTCACCGCCATCAGCTGTTCCACTCTGACTGATGTTGTGATTTTTGGCTCCCCTGTGTCCAGGAAGTCTGCCAAAAAGCTACTGTGGTCTTCCTGGTAGCTCCCAGAGCTGATGGTGGTGAGGAACTGCCCCACAGATATGATTCTCAGTGCATGATGGAATTCCACTGGAGTTGGGACAGGATTTTAGACCTCACACAGCTGAATGTATTTTCAAGGCAGTCTTGTGTGAACCTTGACGTTAACACAAACCTGTGTCCTTGTGTAAGCATCTCCTCTTGTATGGACTAAATTGATGTTGTTGCCATTATCACCCCTGTTTGAACAGGCTTCCAACCTCCCGTTTGACCTATCTTTATCCCACGAAACAGATGGACGATGTTCTGGAGGACGGTGATGGCCTTTTGGTACTCCTCCATCTTGAGCCTGCTCAGGGCTGTAATTGGATGGCGAGATGACATCAGATCAAACCAACGATCAACCTGCTCCAGGAACCACGCTGTCGTCAGGTATGACAGAGGGCGGTTTTCTTGCTGCACCATGTATTTCAGCCCAGCACTTGTAGCCTTACTGAACACATTTAGAGCAAGACCAACCTTCATCTTATCAAAGTGACTTGGCTCGATGGCTGCAGCTGAAAGATGGGGAGCTATTTTTAAGGCCATCCCTTCCTGAAAGGTCAATAAGTCCTTAATGGGGACCACAGAAACCTCGTTAGAGGGGAGGTTCTCTCTGTTAACAACATCCTCAGGAATTATGAAGACCTGCCCACGGACAAGGGCACTTTTTAAAAATGTTACCAGATGTGGAACATCGGGCATGAAATAGAGCTGCCTGTCTGGTTTTGCTGGTTGTGGCACCGATGTTTTATTTTGGTCCACCCCAAAGGATTTCCACATGGCTCGGTTAGGGCTACCCATGTCGGTGGTGACATCAAGCACATGTAGCCCTATGGATGCTGCCCTCTGTATTATATCAATAATGATTGGCCTGTACTCTGCTCCATTGGTAGAATTGCCAGTGTAATGATATGCCACTACTTGCTTCCACCGTGTTGTGTTTCCAGCCAACATAAACACACAAGCATGTGTTGCCACCCCTGTGTGACCTGGTAAAGTCACATCACCATACAGTTTGCCTGTAATCATGTCTAACTCCACACTTGGTGTGATTGCCATTTCATCCAAGGTCAACACACACTCCCTTTCAAGGTCTGTCAATTTATCTGCCTTCAATTTTAGGAAATCAAAGACCTCTGTCAACACACCAGGCTCAAACTTAACACATTGCATCCTTCTTTGCAGTGTCCTTATTCCTGGAAGGGGAATCTTCAATTCCTGCAGAGTTTTGTAACCCGTTGGTCCGCTCGCAAAGCGAATTTTTAAAGCCTTCTTAATTGTCTCATTGCTCCATTTCATCCCCTTTGTGGTGAGTCTGCCTAATGCCTTCAGTTGGTCTTTTGAAAACGTTTTCTTATATTTCTTGTCCCTAATTTTCATTGTTTTCTTGAGAGCTGCATTTTCCTTCCTGATTTTTCTTAGTGCAGCCTTTGCTTTTTTGGTGATTCCTTCTTGGCTCTTTAATTTTCTCTTTAATTGTTGTAATAGATCTGTTTGACTGGCTGCTGGTTCCCTCGTATGCTGACTGGCTGCTGGTTCCCTCGTATGCTGACTGGCTGCTGGTTCCCTCGTATGCTGACTGGCTGCTGGTTCCCTCGTATGCTGACTGGCTGCTGGTTCCTTCGTATGCTGACTGGCTGCTGGTTCCCTCGTATGCTGACTGGCTGCTGGCTGAGTGGGTGGTGTCCGCCCTCCCTGTCTCTCCTCACTAGCCATGTCCTCTCTTTCTTCACCCTCACTTTCCTTTCTCTCAGTCTCCTCATCCCTTCTTCCCTCAATCTTTGAGACTAATGTAAGTAGAAGACATGGCACTGTAAATGTTCGAACATTTAAATATTATACCACTTAAAAATAACAAATATTACTTTTGTTACTAAGAGTTCATACTTATTATACCTGTGTCACCTTTCACACTATAGCTGTGATCATGAGCTATGGGCTTTGTAGATACAGGTCCCGGGGTGAATCGTGGTGCAGGGGCCCTTCTCTTTTTGACCACAGGGCGATGCACGAAGATGGTGGGTATAGCCTCTGCTCTCAGCCTTGCCCTTTTTTGTCTTGACAAACTGGTCTGCATCAAAATGTGCCTGCGGAGTGACTTGAGGTTACTTCACACACAGAACAACTCAGTTTTGTCTGCCCACATACATATTCCATAGTGGTTGAATACACAGTATTAGGAAACACTTTATACTTACTGGACTTGTTATACTCATTACATACTGTATATACAATATGACCAAGAATGTGAGACAACTTTATAGAAATTCATATCACATCTGTTACTGATGCCATTTGTCATACTTTGTTAAACTCACAAATAATAAAGTTCCATAACTTCAGTTGGGAACAAAGACCACACCTTATCTCCCCAAGGCAATTTCCCATCCAATAGGTGTGCTATATAGGTGTGTATAACCCTTTCCCCTGTCTGTTACTCCCTCTTTCAGCACAAGAACCAGAGGGGGATTCAATGCAGCCTGAATACCTGCACTGAGACCCTCACCCTGCACCCTGAGTCTCAACTCTCAGTGTTTTTCAAGCCTTTCCCTGTTTTTTTGTATTAAACAAAACATTAAGCTTTCCCAATGGTGTGGTTTTCGTTTTGTGAAAAAGTGCAAATGCAGTGTCTGTATATAATTACCTCACATATTTTTTTGCTGTTGGTCGTGAAATTGCTCCTGCTTCCTCCGCTCTGTGTCAGTGGGGAAGCTGTACATTCGTACTCCTTTCTCTGAGCGATTTGAGCATCCCCAGGCAGCACAGCAAACCATGGTGGCGACTAGGAGGCAGCACAGCAAACCAGGACAACACGGAGGAAAAGGCACAGACAAACTGCATGATATGCTATTCAATGTTTATTGAATTCCATGTATTTGCAATGGATGTTCCTAAAACAACACACTTAACATCATCATCATCATCATGCTGCTGCTAGTCCTTTGATAGTCACCTGTCGGTCTCCTGTCCTTTCTGAAAGCCATAGAGATGACATTAGTCATTTAGATAACTTGTGTCCTCAATTACCATGGGATTACTGAAACTACCATGAATTTAAGAAAATGGTAGACATTAATCTAATCTGAATTTTAAAGCATTACTTTAGATCCCCTCCCTCTAAATATATCAATAAACATTAGAAAGTGATGCTCCTGACTACCATACAAGTTTAAGAAGATAATATTGGTTTTAAAGAATTCAAAGCTATAAATAAACAGCAACAGGCTCTTTAACCAAGGCACTGTTAGCCTAACATGTAAACTAGTTGTTCACACTAATCCTAATATTATCACTTAATATTAGCAAATTCTATTTTATTTTTTAAAACATATTGATGTAAATACATACAGTACACATATCGATTTGTTGTATAAATATTGCAAATCAAAACCTTTATTCACTAATAATTACCAAAAATCGTAGTTCTATCTCCTGTTATCAGTGCATTCACATTGCCCGCCATGAACTTCCGGGGAACGATCCTCTTCTACATGAACCACGTGACGATAACCGTTTTTGGACTTCCGTTGTCGTAACTCTTCTATTATATGGCTCTGGACTGACCCAAGCAAGCCTCGTTGTTCTGATAGCTCCGCCCCTTCGCTCCAACCCCCCTCCCTCCCCCCTCCCTCCCCCTCCCTCCCCCTCCCTCCCCCACATCTACAGGTGAAAATTACTTTTGCGACACCTTTATCGCAAGAAGTGTAGCAAAAGTCAAGACCGCAGATTCGTCGATTTATACTGCCACAGAGCAGATTCGTCAAGTTGTAAAACATTTTTTTTCTTCTGTGACTTCAAATTTGGTTCACAGTTACGTGGATATTTTATACAAGTGTACATTTGGTTCACTATTACGTGGATATTTTATACAAGTGTAAATGTATGCACACAAGCTCAGATTTTTTTTCTGCAAGTGCTCACATCAGGTTTTAGACGCTCTCGCATTTTGCACCATATCTACCTTCATAGGTCTTGTCGGCCGCATCCTGCGTCGACCGCGTAGGCTGGGTACCCCGAAGGATACAACCCCTGAATTGAGACACGGCCGTAGTTTACAGAGATGCTGTATGAGAAACCAATGTGAGTTGTGTTTATCTTTACCCATGGATGCACAATAAGAACGGACCCATATCGTCTTACTGCCAGCCCACGGAGCTGTAATAATGGATATATTGCACATGTTTGCTGTAATTCATTATTATACTACATGGGCAGTATGATTAAATCTTGTACCGTAAATGTTGTATTAAATAAAGTTAATATTACCGACGTTATTAACGTCCCTGTAGCTTCGTATTGCACTGTGTATATATATATACAGTGCAATAATTATTTCATGCTAAATGAAGCTCTGTTGGATATCACTAGATCCTGTTACAGCGTAATATAAGTACATAACGATTGATGTGTACATTAGCATAATTACTAGCTAGCCGCTAGCTGCTAACTGCCGCCTCGTTAATATAAAATCCATCATAATAACAAATCATTACCATGCTGTCATGAACGCGCGGTTCTGTAACTTACGTGTACGCAAATTAACGTGCTTGATGTGAACGAGCATTTTGGTTAAAGTTGCGCATGCGCTATATACGGGTACTTCTCAGGCATGCCGGGTAATCTGTGACGTTTCGCTCTCTCAAAAGTTGGGCCATTTTATCATCATGCGCTAATGAGCAACTCTCATAGGAATGAATGAGGCCCAGCCTCCCACACTGTATCCAGTTCTTATTATACATCCATGCTGCAGACTCGCTGTTTGAGGGCTTGATGGCCCACTCCCCCAGGCCCCTCCACACTCGTTGCTTTGGAACAGCCCTCAATATGGCAGACCCTCCGCGTGAACGCGCAAACGGAGGGGTAGGGTGTAGGGGTAGGGTGTAGGGGGCGGTTTGGGAATGGGCCTTAACATGCATTTAAACAGTCCTTCGGCGCCACTCGATGACGTAGTATACTTGAAATAGTTGCTCTGCAGCAGTTTTACTTGCGATTGAGAAACGGCCACAGATTGAAGCAAGCAGCAGCGCTGAGCGGCAGAGTTTCGAAGGTAAATCAGTTGAAAGCCGAAGTTCAATAAACATCCCAATCCCCTATGCTGAAGTTGCAAAAACACCAAGATCTTATGATCCAATTCTATCAGTTTCCCAGTTACACAGGGACGCGGGAAGTCAGTCAGGGTTGGGGGTGCGTGTAGCGTCTCGCAGCGGAGTAACTGTGGTGCAGGGGGGGGGGGGCTGCGAGTGGAACCTCGCAGTTTTTCAGGTTGATATGTGAAGCTCATTAGCTAGCCAACATGTATCTAGCAAATGTTTAGCAAAATATTAGAAGTGAGGCTACTAACGTTAGGTCTACTGTAATAGCCTCACTTTTAATATTTTGCAAGACATTAGCTAGCACTAGTGTTTTGCTAGCAGCTTATTGGGATTTTATGCTAGATAGACTGGCATTGTTTTGATATAATAAATTAAGCATTATTGTTAGTTAAGCATGTCAGCCTGCAGCCCCACTTTTAACTCTCTGTCTCTCTCTAACTCATTGCAGATGACTGCACTAAAGAAAAGGGCACAGAGAGGAAACCAGTTGTAAGATGTTTAAAAGTTCATTAAACATAGGCTAATATATGCTTAAATGCATTTCAAAATAAGTTGTGTTGGAGTTTGTGTTATTCTACATTTTGACACCAAGATTTTCTGATTTTACTGCAAATGTATATCGGTTCCAAATATCGGTTATCGGTCTGACGGTCTCCTTGATTACTAATAATCGATATCGGTATCGGCCTTGAAAAAGCCATATCGGTCGATCCCTAAAAGAGACACTGTAAATCGTTGGATCATTTCTTTTAAACTAAATAAACTATACCAGTATGAACATTTGTATAGCCCTTATTAAAAACATTCTGTCCTCAAGCTAATAACGTTATTCTGAGAGTTAATGTAACCAGTCTGTCAGGTGTGTGAAAACTGGACCAGTATTCCAGGTTCTTAAAGGATGGGTAATAAATGAAGTCGAACACCAGAGTGAATGAAGTGAATACTGAGATTTTATAAAGAAAAAAATATATACAGTATATTGGCACAGAAATAAACAACATTCTTCTTGTTGCAGCCAATTTGATGTATTTTCATATTTGTATATGAAGGTGCTGTGATACTACTGAATTGACCTGGGCATAGGCGGGGACAGCCAATTTCAGGGTACAGCCATATTTGGGGAGGACACAGGTGCACGGCATTAGGGAATGGAAATCACCAGAGGGAAGCCACACAGTTTTTCAACCGTGCGTGTTTTCGCTTATTTTCTTATTTTGTTTTGAGTTAATTTTGGTTTATTTCTTTATGACAGTTAGTTGTTTAGTTATCAGTTAAACACCCGGCTCTTGTTTTGCTGTCATCATCCTGCAATCCAAATAAACATCTTAAATGCACTCAAAGAGAAGACCTGATTTGCTGTCAACACCACGCGTCTGGAAAAGCTTCACACCATATCCCTCACTGGCAAATATTTGTTGTTCGGTTGCCTTTACACTTGTTGAAAAACTTGCTTCCAAAGACGGATGGACACAGGAGGACAGCTCTGTATTCATTGACTTTTCCCGACCGAAATCCACGTTACGCACCCGCAAGAGGAACGGGGACGGACCAAACATCAAAGTCACGGTAGGAGTATTTATTAATGAATAAAAGGTTGCGGAGGAGAGTGGACTTCACGCAACGAGATACAGGCAAATCCCATAAAGTAATTCTAAACAAAGCCCCCGTGGATTGCTAAATAATGGCCATGAGTAACGAGGAAAATCAGGAAATTAACAAAGAAATTAACGCTGCTGTCAATCAAACTGAAAAGGAGGATGGGCTTGGTAAAAGGACAGCTAAACTCACATATAAAGCAGCGGAAGCAAATATATTATCTATGCAAAAGGACAGGAATTCTGGGATAAAGCAATTGTGTAAAATGGCAAAGGAATTGGAACAAATGATGATTTCAGATGGAAATGTTTCTGACATGCAAATCAAACATGAAATGTTGTGGAGACTGTCTGGGGAAACTACAAGGTTGCATGAGTCATTACAACCTTTGTTGCCTGAGGATGAAATGTTTAAACAAACGGAATGGTTTCAAAATCAAATGCACAATGTTAAAGGAGTAATACACAAAATGGAAAAATGGGTCCATGCAAACAGGGAGAAATGCATACAGGTTGTGGATGATGAAATCGATGATGTGTTACATGCAAATGAGGAGCTGGATAATATTGGGCCAAATGACAGTATTTCTAACATTGGTGACAAAACAAATGTGTCAGGTGGAAGCTCTGGCCATTCACAACACACTCTCACTCCATAATCGTCCAGGAGCGACGTTTGGTCAGGGTCCCGTGGCGTGCAGTTGTGACGCTCCTAGGCTCCTTCAGCTTCATAAAGGGACGCAAATAGCTTTCAACTGATTGCAATGTATTTCCATCTGCGGCGGGATTTGACGCTCATGGAAGCACGGCATTCGTTTGTGTCGGCTGCCCTTAAAGGCAATGTGAGCGTCCATTCTCATTGGATAACGGATAATTGTACACCCGGAAGTAAGTATTCCCCTTACTGTCGATTGATTTTACAGTGATATCTGCACTACTCATCGACTAAAAAACACCAGATTATACTTGTTAATTACACAACATTGATTGGTTTAAATTGTGTGCAATGCTTTTGTATTTTTCCCTTTCGATTCGGAGAAACAAATATTTTTTCGGAGTAAAGGATGGCAGAAGACACTACACTACCCAGAATCCCCAGAATCCCCAGCTATCGTTTAGGACTACACCATGTGCTCTATTTGACAAACCCCGTTTTTTTCCACCATTAATTCCAATGGCTTGCGTCTATGTCACGTGATCTTCAAATTTTTCCCTGCAGAAAAAAAAAACATGGCCGAACTTCGTTTTATTCTCGGTGGAAAATGCCTATTTTAAAGTTAGTTTGGCCATTAAAATGCGTTTTGATGTCATTTGATGCGATAAATATGAGTTGTTATTTCAGATTATGTGTGCAGTGGATGTACATGATCTTTAGTTTGCTGGTTATTACGAAGATTACTTCAGGAAATTGCGTCCATAGAACGTTTTCATTGTTACCAAGGTGGTTGCTAGGGACGCTGCTATCGATATTATTTCTGTTATGTTCTTTAACTGTTTAATGGTGTTATCTTTATTGCTACCCCCTTCCCCGTCAATGTATAGTGTTGGTCCACAGCGCAAACGTATTAGTTTAACAAAATCCGCATCTAAAGATACGTTATTTTCCCCTGTGCAATTCCAGTCTCACATCTCACAGCACATCGTCATTAACAAATACCGGAAACAGACCGAAAACATTTTTAAAAAATACTTTATTCTGAGTGTGCTTGCTTTTCTCTTTGAAAGTCATCACATAACGGCATTGTAATACACGGTTCGGCTGCATTAAATATTACATATCTGCCGTAGTTCTCTATTTATAGAGCCCTGATGAGAAGACTTCTAGACAAACATGAGGAACTGAAAACGTGACGTAGATCATAAATATATCAGCAATTAAACAACATCTTACATTTCTTTTCACACAATACGTCTCCTTGCAGTATCAACACTAATTTGGCTGACTTTTATATTTGATCCAATTGGTAGATAGGCTGTATTTACACCATAAAGATGCACAGCTGATATAAAGGGACACCTAGTGGCTAAAGCATGTTATTGAATTTCATTATTTTTATTATTAGATATTAATAGGATCCCTATAAAGTATATTAATTACTCGTTATTCTCTACTAATAGTTAATTAAAGACTGTATATAATGACATATTTTGCACATCCCTTTCAAGATTTTCTAAGGTTTAATAGTAGTATTAATCATGCCGCTTTCGTCTCATTAGTATGCATGAAAAGTGACAGGTAGGCACGCCCCCAATTATGCAAATGAGCTAAGTCCCGCCTCCCATTGTTCGAGATCCTTTGATGTGAGGGGTGAGGTGTTATAACAGGTAGGTGTGAAAAGCCCCCCTGTGTAGCGCCTTTGTTGTCTAATCCTTTGATGTGTTGATTAAGGCAGTCTCTTTGAAGGTATGCTGTCTGGCCCCTGTCCACTCATACCCCTTTGTAGTCTAATCCTTTGATGTGAGGGTTGAGGTGTTATAACAGGTAGGTGTGATTTCACACCGGTGTGTTATAAGCCTCTGATGTTAATCTAGGTGTTGATTAAGGCAGTCTCTTTGAAGTTATGTGTGAGACTGTCTGGCCCCTGTCCCTCAGAGCCCTTTGTTGTCTAATCTAATTAGCCTTTGATGTTTGTCCTTTGATGTTATGCGTGAGGCTTATAACACACCGGTGTGTTATAAGCCTCTGATGTTAATCTAGGTGTCTCTTTGAAGTTATGCGTGAGACAGTCTAGCCCCCGCCCCCTCACAGCCCAGGCCTCTCCCCCTTTCTCCACCCCTTCCTGTCACACGATATGAGGCCAGCAGATAGTGGGGGGTGGAAATAGGTGAAAAAAGAAATCCATGCAGACTAAATAAAAAGCCAGTCATTTCCACTCGTCAAGTCACCTTTCAAAAAAAGAAAAATGGCCAAGAGACGCCTCGATATCGGTTTAATCAGCGAGACGCCTGTGACAACTTACCGCCATCCGTCCGGAGCGCCAATCAAGAAACGGATGCAGTATCTGTGCCGGGTTCAGACGCCTCCAGCCGAAGAACTTCATGAAGAATGGACTCTGAAAAATGGCGATGTTTGGGGTTATGTATTCAACTATATGGCGAATGAACTGCATTTCTACAATCTGAAGAATGGAGAAACGTATGGACCCCGTAGTGTTAAAGCGACACTGACCTCAACAGATTGTGCTGTGTTAACTCTGGTGTCTTCCAGAGATCTCCACGCAACCACTGTATCGGAAGAAGTAGTGCATCAAGAAACCACCGTGGAACCAGCGGTGTACAAGATATTTGCAGTAAAAAGCAAAGAAACGCAGACAGCATGCGAGATCAAAGAAGAGTTTTCACCGCTGCCCCTCACTGTGAAGGAAGAAGAAGGAGATATTCCCCCGCCGCCAGAAGGAAGAAGAGTCCTGACAAGCACCGTCTGGGAAACTAAAAGCGGACCATCTGGGCGATGGTATTACCACGCAAGCCGTTTAGTGACACTGGGGAAGGACCCCTCTGATGATTTTGTTTTGGAGTATTTCAACTCTACATGCGGGGTTTTTCAAACATCCTTGCGGGTGCCTCTGACTGCTTGGTTGGAAATGATAGATGAAAAAGCTACAAAGCTTAAAGAACTTTTTAAACAGAGTCAGACATCGATGGACATTATACTGGTGAAAAAGACTCTCATTTTTAAAGATGACTCCTCCTCCCACTCAGCATAACAAGTCACACCCTCCTCACCAGATCATTTAAAACTAAGGACCCCTCAAAGAAAAGCATTGTGTTTTCTACCTATGTAAAGAGCGTCTGGGTTGTCTTACGAAAATGTGTTATCTCTGTATCAAGATGATGTGATAAAAAATGATGCTGCTGTAACGTATTTTGTGAAAAATACCAACGGTGTGAGAGACGTCATAAAGACACTCATTTTAACCACAGTGTTTGTTTTCTACAAATGTTTAAAGATTGTTACACAATGTAAAAAATAAAAATAAAAAGGTCTGGAGACAAAATTAATTCAGGTGACTCTGTCTTTATTAGGAAAACAAAAATATAATACAAATGGTTTAGGGGGTAAAATGTAACCATCTTGGACTTAATATTCTAACTCTCCTTATTCTTTTCTTCGTAAGCGGGGCACTTCCTCCTCTGCGGATATCACTGGCTGTTGCATAACGTGCAATACCTCGTTTCTTTAATAAGGCTTGAAAAACGTTGTTAAAGAATTATTGCCCTGCGTCTGTTTGTATCTTTGTAGGAATCTGACTTTTTGTGAACTAATGTTTTAATTATTTTATTAACTACAAGGAATTCTCTGTGAAGAGGGTATTAATAGTTTAAAGATCTTAATGCCCCCCTTGATCATGTCTTTTTTTTTTAAAAGACTGTTTCTCTAAAAGGCAAGTTTTGTGATTTTAACACTTATTTTACTGCCATTAGGCAGATTTTGGCTTTTGTTCTCTTGCCAAGATACTTTTAGACACACTTTGAGGTATGCAAAACCTTAAACATTTCTGAAAATAAAATACTTTATCTGAATACATTTTCTTTTAAATGCACTTTTTGAAATTATTTATTTATTATTTCAGTGGAACAATCCAGTTTTTGTTAACATCAATGCTTTTTTCTCTTTTCTTGTGTTACTAAGATACTTTTAGACACACTTTGGCGTATGTAACACTTAACAACTGGTAGAATATGAAGTACTTTGTAAGGAATTCGGTTTCTTTTAATGGCAGGGTTTTTTTTTTTTGAAAACACTTGTTCAGTTAAACAAGGTTTTTTCTTTTCTGATAACCTTACACATTTTTGTTATTTTCTGCTACCAGGATACTTTAAGATACACCTTGATGTACGCAACACTTAACAAAGGGTATAATATGTACTTGGTAAGGAATGGGGTTTTCTTTAAGGGGTGCAAAACTTTAGAACTGGGTAAAATATTCATTAATTTGTAATGAATTGAGTTTCTTTCTTTTGATTTTCAACATACTATTTGTAAACAATGACTTTTCCATATTTCTGACAAACTACTGTATACTTTTGACTTTTTCCGTAAAATCTTAACAAACTATTACTTATTCTTAAATTTGACCTATTGCTGCTTGGTTGGAAATGATAGATGAAAAAGCTACAACGCTTAAAGAACTTTTTTAAAAACTCTCCATTCTACAGATGACTCCCCCCATTCAACGCAATAAGTCCCACCCTCCACTCAGCAAATCATCTAAAACGAAGGACCCCTCTAAGACGACCGTTGTAAACTAGCCATGGATCTGAGAAAAACCAAGACTCCCCCCGCGAGTTGCAGCCAGGAACAGACTCCTGG
The DNA here is from genome assembly GCF_902827175.1 of Gymnodraco acuticeps. Lineage (NCBI taxonomy): Eukaryota > Metazoa > Chordata > Actinopteri > Perciformes > Bathydraconidae > Gymnodraco > Gymnodraco acuticeps. Next base: position 91,088 of record NW_022989761.1, on the reverse strand, counting down.
ACTACCATCATCACCACCAACCCGAATACTGTATCGTATAATGAAATGTAAAATAGCAACTGAGGCAGTATTTCGCTGGTGAGAGATGTTTACAATCACGCCCTCTAGTCTACAGGAGCTACTATTTGATATAAAGATGCCAGGGAAGTGCAGTTTCAACAATGTATGGCTTCTAAAGAATAAGTACCAATTGTGGTTATCAAAAGACATTGACCCAAGACGTGCTAAATGCAAACTGTGTTGTAACATATTCAATATTTCGAATATGGGCGAGGCAGCGCATGCTAGCCACATGAAAGAGTCATTTAAAAATCATTGGTGAAAAAGTGTATGAACCTTGTATTGTAAATATTGAGATTTTACAGTTTCTTATGTTAACATAAATAGTTGGTTGAAAAAAAAAGTTGTAATGCTCAATTTGTATTTGTACACATCACATGAACCTCAGTATGGAATATGAAGTCATGAATCAGTCCTGATGTAACTTTTCTGTGGTGAAAGTAGAGTGATAGAACTATTTTACTCCAAATTCTAATTTACACATTTTCATTTTAGACATGAACAACACATGTATATAGGCCTATAGTGTAATTCATATATTTCACTACTTTTGTGAACCAAAAACGTTGGTAAACCAAATCTGAAACACCAAAAAAAATTGATGACATGAGTACATCTGTGTTTTCACAAGAGTTTTTAAGTTTTCCAAAAATCAGATTTCTAAGCTAAGTATCTCATAAGACAGTGCTCTAAGGTGAGTGACATTGCATTTCTAGCAAGACCAGAGACTGAACATTTTGATATGTTACACCATGCCATGTTATAAGAAGTACATTTAAAAGGTGATTTAAGGAGACTAAACTTCATGTCGAAACTACGCGCTAATAAACGCGCGAATAATGGCGCAAATGGCATTCCATAGTGTTGGATCGTTGGAGCTATGTGCAACTCAAGGCATATGCTCGAACGGGAGCTGCCTGGACGCTGCAATCATGTTACGCGCACTATCCGTGCTGAGTGTGCTGACTTCTCGTACAATGTCCCACTGTCTGGCTACCTGCACAAAGTCAAGTGCTCGGCGCAGTTGTCGGCGAAATGTCGCTCCTCTGTTTTCATTTAAACAGCTCCTTATATCCGTTAGCACAGCTAGCTAGCACCAGATGCTAACAACAACAATACACGTAAGGTCTCTCTCTCGCTCGCTCGGGCCACACATACACACACCCTCCCGGTCCTCCCGATGGCCAGTCGGTGCCTGCCGGTGAGCGTGGAAGTGTGGTCTGCTGCAAGCGGGCAGCAGGAGCGGGGCTGTCAGCATCAGCTTGTAGATGGTATTTTAAACTCGATGCGCTCTGAAACTACGTTAACGCGTTATTAACGCGTTAACTTGACAGCCCTATTTAACAATAATGGTCAATTATCAAATATTTAATAATTTACTAATCTTAAACTGATCAGCTGACGTCGAGCGGATATAAACATCCGGTTCCGGTCCTGGGTGAAATAACTAAACTAAAAATGTTGCTTCATACAATAAAACATACCGTAATCAAACAATATTGTCTTTATACATTGAATTGTCTTGGGCAATCCGCAAACCTCAATCTGCATTGAATGGAAATAAGTACATTGATTAATTCATGTAGTAATATAGAACTTTGGAATAATATGCACATTACCACATTACCTTGCAAAGACCTATATATATGTAGGCATTCTGTATGACATATATGCAAAAAGACAGATATATGAGCTATATATGAGGCATTCTGTAGGAGATATATGCAAATATATGAACCTGACTTTGGCATATATGTGGAAATATATGAGCTATATATGACACATATATCTCCTATTAATCCACATATATGCACATATAGTCGTGCGTGCAATTGGCCTCAGAATCTATTGCTTTTGCCTCAAGTCATCCTTCAATCCGTCCAAGCAGGGCCCTCATTTTCCCCCAAGCACAGGTGGTCTTGGGCTGTGTATCTCTCCAGATCATTCACCCACTTCTGACCTCCTTTGATGAGTGGAGGTAGCTTTGCCACTAATGCTTCCATGTCTCTGTGAGTCCATGATTGGTATTTCAATCCTCCTTCTCCAGCCGCTATCACCGGTAGCATGAGTTTTGAGCAGTTGAGTCTTCCAGCTTCAGTTACTGTTGTTGTGTCTGGAGAACCTTCGTCTTCTCTTCTCTTGAGTTGTGCTTCCATTCTTTTGCTGAGTTCTTCCATTTTTCTGTTGAGCTCCTCTTCCATTCTTCTGCCGAGTTCGTCCAATCTTCTGTTGAGCTCACCAGATAGGAGTCTTACCTCATACTCCAAGTCTTTGACACGTGTAGCTGTGGGGAGACCGTCCAACTCCAATACTCCTCCTAAAGCACCAAAAGTTGGGGCTTGTATTGAGGGTTGAAAGAAAAGGTGTTCTTCTGTCATGTAGGGAGGAGGCGCATCAGTCAAGCTTGGATGGAGCTTTGAAGTTTGGATAAGTGGAGCTTCTTCTGTCTTGTCTTTCTTATCTTCCTTTGTCGTGAGCTCTGCTTCTTGAACCACATACATGCTGTTCGTTGATCCTTGGCTGACATATTTTAGATGGCGTACCAGACTTGTAACTCTAGATTTTCTTTTTTCAGCTCTCCTCATAGCGCTTTTAGCAGGTCCATACCAAGGGGGTTGTCCGGCTTTGATCCATGCTTGTTGCTGTTGCAGGTATTCTCCATTCTCATAGTCAATTACAGCTGTTCTATGTGCTTTCGTTGGTCCAGGTTGATCATCTGCTGGAATCAGTCCTCTTGTTTGCCACTGTTCCAACTGTTTCTCTATTTGGTTCCATGTCTTCTGTCTTTTACTTGGAAAGGTCAAAGAATCTGATCTGATTTTTATCCTTCCCTTGATATCTGCAGTCGAGCCTGGCTCTGCGTCTGGTCTCAACTTAGTTTCTCTTGGTGACATGTTCTCTAACTATTCGAATGATCAAAGATTGAAGCACTAGTCCTCTGACTAGTACCTTTGTATTCCTTCAAAAATATCCTATGTCATCAGAATTGTTAAATCTGTTTTTTTTTTTTTTTTTTAATGTTTTTTTTTTTTTTTTAAAGTTATAGATTTAATTTTTTTTAATTATGATTTAAAAAAATTGTAAAATATTAATAAAGTAAATTAAAAGATAGAAATTATGCACATTTTAAAATCTGAAATGTTAAAATAAAAATTGTACAGTGTATGGTTTTGACTTTGAAATATGAAAATTAGAAATCTGGTGAAAATCTAAATCTACTGTGCATACCGAAGTGTATGAAATTATGCAAATGTCATAACTTGTGTTAGCTTCAATAAATTGGTGTTTGAATATTCTACAGTCCAGTTTGAAAGACTATTATTCAAAGTTTCTCATCTTTTAATTAGAAACCACTCTGCAATTCTATCTTGGCGATTTGCGCATGTGTTCATTTATAACACTTAAAATCAAGCTTCAGAATGTTATAGTATCTTTGTAATAATTCTGTATTACCAGCATAGTGCGCTGTTGTAATTTTCCAGCTCAATCCACTAGGGATAGCTGTTGCAAGACTGACTCTATTTAACAAGAAAAGCTTATTTTCCTTCTGAAGAATGGAAAGAAAATTACACTAGGCAAGACAATTACACTATGGTAAAACAACACAGCACATAACCGCCAAAACACATTTGCAAACTGGAAAAACTTCCAAAATTAGATTGGGTTTTTAGGAAATACTATGGTTACTTCCCTGCAAATACCAAACTTCCCACGGTAAGATAACCTGTCTATTTTATAGTTCCAACTCTGCAAAGAAATATGATTTGGTTCTTCTCAAGATGGAGTGCCTAGCCTCATGTGAGTGGGACTGAGTGTGTACTTTCAATTAGCATTTCACGAAATGGCGACTGCCGTGTGGTTCATTGTGAACATGAGTGTAAAACAAGATGGCAACTGATTTTCCAACCTTTAACCTGAAGAACAAAGGGATTTGAAAACACACGTCATGGCTCTCACAGCAGAGTTGAAATAATGGCGGGGTGATCTTTAGTCTAGAAAATTCAACACAAAACAACACTGCAGTTTAAAATAACATTTCTATTTAGTTTACAATGATAAATGGGCCTCATACCCTTACGTCATAGCCCTCAACCCATATACGTAAATGTTTTGACTTTAAGAGCCAGTATGGTTATCTCTTCCATTTGAACACGCTATAATGGGACAAAATGGGACGCTATCCAAACACAATCAGCAGAATATCTTCTGTCTAACGCACGAATGTCGCATTTCTCGTCGTAATCCACACGCAATGTCTGTTTGAAAACAGAAAAAATAACCACTGAAAGCTTCAAACTTTTCAGGCCTTTTCCTCGAAAAGGACTTTTTTATTTAAACACTCACTCTAATGTCCTCAGCTTTCAACTGTGGCTGTGTTCTTTGTCTCAAACAGTCCCAACTGCTTAATGGCCTAAAACCATTCACGTTAACTTAAAACGTAACAAGAGACACTTATTGAAGTGATTGGCCTCATCACACAAAGGACTTTAAAAAATAAAAAAAAACAGCCTCACACTGTCGTTAACACAAACACTCACTCCAATATTCTCAGCTTCCACTGTGATTGTGTTCTTGCCTCAAACAGTCCCAACTGCTTAATGGCCTAAAACCATTCACGTTAACTTAAAACGTAACAAGAAACACTTATTGAAGTGATTGGCCTCAAGCCGACATGTAATAACAGACAAACGAATAGCATGCAGGGTTAAATATAAGAAAAAAGTAATTTGAACTCATCTGCTTGTGACAAAGCAACGCCACGTTGTTATAAGATAACTATATTTATGAATTTAGGCTGTTTTAACATTAATTGCAAAGCTATTTTCAGGAACCGATAGCAGCCGTCAAACACACAGTCCTAAGATTGTCCTGCATAAACTATTGAAGAATTCGATTTAACAGGCTTCTTCTTAACGAGTTGAATACGAGCTCTCTGTGTGTCGAACGGATGCCAGCCGCTCCGGCCAACAGCCGGCTGTATTCTCTCCCGGTCCAACGAAAATCACGTCAGGGTCACCAATTGTTATCTGTGTTGGTTATTCTCGCGTCCAGGAGAGAAGCTTTAAAAAAGGAGACTAATTGAGTCTCTATAGAAAGTTCAAATGGTTACTTTAATTAAAAATATGGCGCGGTAATGTTACAAACAGGAGAATGATCAGACAGAAAAAACAGCTGTGTCTCTGGCTCTCGTAAGCAAAGAAAGAGGCCGAACCTCTCTGGATCAGCTGTTATATATCCTCTGCTGGCTCCTCCCTGCGGGCCGGCTCTCCACGTTTTAATGTCCGTTGTTACGCATATCAGAGGATACAGACATTGTACATTCAATATATATCTAAACACGCCTTTTCTCCTCCTTAACTCTTTCATGACTTTTCATTTAACACATTCTAAACGCTGTAATCAATACTCCAAAAAATACAGGAAATACTTCACGGCAGTTTGGTTTCCGGTCGTTCCGGATGTTGTCACATGCTACCCACATCTGTAAACAATAACGTACTCAAATAAACTATACCTTCATTTAATATTCATCAATAATAATATCTCGACGTCTATAGTTGTAGTGTTGAAATCAGTAGGTTTCGGTGTGCAACATCATATCATATCGCTGCTAAATTCACCTCTATAGTAAATGCAGTGCTGGAATTGGGCCGGTACTCACCGGTACGCAGTACCGGCACTTCTGGTTCTGACCCATGGAGTACCGGCACTTCTTGCTCAGTACCGGCATGCTGGCGGTACTCCGGTACTCATGCACCGTGCCAGTACTCAACACTCTCCCGCCGTTCTTATTATACATCCATATATATATATACAGCCGCCCGGTACTCAGTAGATGCGTCATGAGGTGCCGAACGGACATTCTCATCGCTCTAACCGCTGGAGTTTCACAGCGGCTGTCAGCTGTTTACTCCTGTCATTCAAACAGAACGTGCTGGAGAGGGGGCGGGGCTTATCTTCTCCATGTAAATACTGTGGTGGAAACGACTATGTCAAAATTAACCTATTTGACCGTGATTTAATAGTAATACACGTTTCAAAATAATAATAATAATAATGCCGAAGTAACAACATACTGAAAACTGTTAGTAAAACCATGTTTTAATGCTTTACAATTTACATACCTAGATGCACGTGTGTTGTGTTTATGCAGTGCAACTCCCACCCAGTGGGTGGCTATGTAGAGTGATAGAACAGAGCAGGCACGCCCCCGAGAGAAGGAAAGCAAGTCACGTCACAAATGAGCATTTCTAAAATGTTAGCGTGGATTAATAAAAGTGCAAAAAGACAGCGGTTGTCGCCGGAAGAAACTTCAAATACAGAGAATGCTGTGCCTGTGTTGGAAATTGTGTCTGATGGGGAGCTTTCTTTGGTTGATCCTCCTGCTCCAAGTTCTAGTGCATTAGCATTAGCACTAGCTCCGCCGCCTCCTCCAGAGCCTCTAACGTTAGCTGCTGCTGGCGCAACTGCCACCACCAACACCGGGCAAAGCGATGCACCTGACTGCTGGACAACGGACCAGGTGCAATATTTTTGCAAGACCAATGCATGGCTCCTTCTTAAAGATAAGAAGCTAGGATGTCGGATATGCAGAGATGTCAAATCTTTGGGAATACACACTGGACAAGGACTGAAACTGTCAACTGAATGGGGTGAGTGTGCAGTGTCTCATTTCGGTGTTGACAAGGGCAAACAACAAGCTAGCCTGAGAAAAAAAATCAAAGAACATAAAGAATCACAAGCCCATGTAAAAGCTGCTGACATCCTTACATCTGCTTCACGTGAAACTATTCAACATCAAGTGCAGTCTATGCATAAATCTGAATTAGACACCACTATCAGAGTTTTTCGAACGGCATATAAAATTGGCAAACATAGCCGGCCATTCACAGACATGCCAATTGATTTGAATGTACAGAAACTGAATGGGCTGAACGTGGGCAGGGTTTTGCACTCCAATAAAACCTGTGGCGAAATCATCGACCACATAGCTCATGAGCTGAAGAAAAAAATGGCAAAAGACATTACAGAAAACCAAAGAAAACTGTGTTTTGGTCGATGAATCTACCACTATTAGTGGTAAAACGGTGCTTGTTGTGTGTCTACGCTCAGCATTAGCTGATGCTGAGCCCGAAACGTTTTTTTGGGAGCTGATCGAGTTGGATGGAACAACGGCTGATGACATCACAAAGGCGTTAATGGAGTGTCTTGGAAGAGATTTTAACGAGGACTTTTTAGGTCAGTGTTTCGTTTCTTTTGCATGTGATGGGGCTTCAGTCATGCTAGAGAAGAGAACAGGCGTTGCTACCCAGTTGTGTAGTAAATTCCCAAGCCTGTTTGTGTGGCACTGCTCCAATCATCGTCTAGAGCTGGCAGTTGGGGATGTGGTCAAGGAGGTCTCAGGGCTCAATCATTTCCAGATCTTTTTTGACAAACTCTATTCCTTGTTCCATGCCTCCCCCAAAAATCAGAGGCAGTTAGCGCAGTGTGCGCAAGCAGTCGGACAGCGTCTCCTGGTGATAGGGCGTGTTTTGTCCATCCGCTGGGTGGCTTCAAGTGAAAGGAGCGTCAGAGCAGTCTGGGAAAACTACCGAGTGCTTCATGATCACTTCACAAATGCTGCAAACGACACGAGCAGGGATTCCAGAGACAGAGCAAAGTACAAGGGCCTGGATGATGTGCTCACATCTGCAACGTTTGTCAGCAATCTGGGACTGATGTACGATGCGCTCACAGAGCTCAGCGACCTCTCTCGGCAACTCCAAAAAAGAGAGATGACACTGCCTACAGCAGATAGGCTCTTAACTCGAGAAATACGAGTTTTTGAATCCATGGTCACCATGCCTGGCCCACACATGACTACAGTTCATACAGCTCTAGCTGAGAAGTCCTTCAAGGGTGTTGCCCTGCGTGAGAATGGCAGGCTTGTACAGATTCATGCAGGTCAGTTTTTCCGCAGTATGGTAGAGAATCTGAGACACAGAATGACTTCCACAACCTCCTCTCATGTCAGCACAAGAGAAATCCCATTACATGGCCGGGAGGCCCGGGACAATCAGCTAATCCAGGACATGAAAGTTATCCATCCTGGAAGTTGGCCTGAAGAGGAGTTAGACGTACAGTATGGGGACGTAGAGGTGCTACGTTTGTGCGAAGTGCTGAAAGTGGACAGAAGAGAGACTGTTCAGGGCTTTCGCGAATACAAGGAAACCAGGGAATCCCGTACACCTGCTGCCATGGAGCCTCTACTGAAAGCAGTCCGAACCATCGCTGTCTCCACTAGTGAGTGTGAGCGGGCATTCAGCTGCATGAACGATATCCTTACTGCAAAAAGGAATGCTCTCTCTGTCAGCCGACTGTCCAGCCTGGTTTTCATTAAATGTAATGGACCATCACTAGGACAGTTCAATCCGGAACAGTATGTGAGGTCCTGGCTGGCAAAGGGAAGGAGAAGTGCTGATGAAAGAGCCTGTCCAGCTCCAGCCCCTGATACTGATGTCCCCAAGGCCTTCTGGAGCCTTTTCTAACAATGTGAAGTATATTGCAAAGCAGCTCACCCAGTGAGAAGACTTTTGGCATAATGTGCCGATTTGTACAGATCCTGGAGATAGAAGGACTTCAGACCAACCAGGGAGTTATCTGATCAGCTTGGTGTTCAATGTAACTCTTTACCATGGCTCAGACTTTGTTACTCGCAGTTACAGTTTCTCATTTTAGATTGTGCAAATTTTGCATTTGTTTTTACATGTTCTTTGTTCATGCTCTTCATCATTTTTCTGAGTTGGAAAGTTAGATTGCATCATAGTTTACTTTATACATATTTGTATTATTCAGTGGTGAAGTATATTGCAAAGCAGCTCAGCCATGTGAGAAGACTTTTGGCACTTTTTCGTTTTTCGTTTTCTGAGTTGGAAAGTTAGATTGCATTCAAAATGTACAGAAATACTTAATTTTGTTAAAGCTTTTTATAAAAAATGCTTCTGACCAGAGCTTTGTTTCCTTGTCATTAATGTTGAACACCTCCAGAGGGGCTCTCACCTGAAAGGTCTCTGCTTCATGTGTCTTCAGCAGAAGATCTAGACTTTGATTGCTATATTTTCAGTTAATATTGACCTTACTGAGCTTTAGCCATATCCGCTGCCTATCATAAAAAATGTTAAGTACAGTGCACCTTTCTAAAATATACAGTAGTAAAGAGACAAACCCACCAGCATTATAGTAGCCAAATTCTTGTTTGTGGGCTGTATATATAAAATTGACTTGAAAAAGTTGCTGATTTTAGAGTACTGGCACCTTTTTCATTCCAATTCAAGCACTGGTTATTACGTTATTACCAGTCTATGGTTATTACCCGTCCCCTTGTGTGTTATGTAGCTTTTTTGCAAGTAAACGGTCTGCAGAGTCAAAAACCCTCAAAGTACACCCTGTAGCGAGTAAAACTCTAACACATAACATACCTGTCTATGCTGCCCATCAGGGCTGGCCCTAGACTTTTGGGGGCCCTAAGCGAGCTTTGGCTTGGGGGCCCCCCTCACTCTAGCGCGTTCTCACTACACACAACACGGAACCAACTTTTGTCTTATGATGTTAGCATAAGCACACATATTGTATAAATAAGCATGTAAACACCGCAGACCTAACATCCTTTTGGGGGGTTCCTCACCTCCTCTGGGGGGGTCCGGGGACATGCTCCCCCGGGAAGATTTTTTTTTTTTAAATATTGAAGTTAAAGTATGGGCATAGTCTCATAATTATTTGTGTGAACAGAAAAATAATTTGTGTGTAAATATGTGATTTGGAAATGTATAACACCATCCACAAATGCATTTAAAAGATTTGCAAACTCACAGATACATTTGCAAATGTAAAACGGATTTGCAAATACGCTAAATATTTTCACAAATAAAAAAAGATCTGTGAATATCTCTTTAACATTTACAACTTTCGATCAGGCATTTGTGAATCGATTTTGTATTTGTCGACCAAAAATGCGCTTGCGGATCTCAAATCTGCTCGTGGATCTCACATTTCTGCTTGTGGATCGACACACACGGAATTTTGAGACATATTTTCCGCCAGTCTCGGCTAAAATCTACTCGTGTCACTCGGTTATTTTCGGAAACCACGTGATGGCCTGCTGATGACAAGCTGATTTAATGCTGTTTTTTATTATAATGAACAGCGGAACGTTAGATGCATTCTTTATCACCATCATCATGATGTTATAGTGATACAGTATGTTTGTGTTAGTTTATTGGTTTAATACAGCATATATCGAGCACATGCATTGATGTTGATGTACAGGCTATACGCCACTTTCGGGTCCCAGGAGGAGCAGCTGGCAGCGAAGCAGCCCAGAGATAACTCTTCATTGTTTTTTGTATTCAGTCAAGCGGGTCAAAGTTACAAAGCACTTCACATCTTATTAATTGGCTTAATTTTACCTTACCATTGCAGTAATAAAGTAATCTGTAGAAAAGCACCGTATTTAGGTCACCCTTCATAGTAAGGCTACATTCAATGTTATAATATTTATCGTGTCCTTTCTACTGTATATGCATCTATTCCTGTCTATTGCTTTAATTTGTATTTAATGTTATTATGTTTATACTTGTTTCCACACATTTCACAATTTGGGATGAATGAAGTATCTATCTATCTATCTACATCCATCCGTCTATCTATATGTCTATCTATCCATCTACAGTGGGGCAAAAAAGTATTTAGTATTTACCCTTTGTTGGCAATGACAGAGGTCAAACGTTTTCTGTAAGTCTTCACAAGGTTTTCACACACTGTTGCTGGTATTTTGGCCCATTCCTCCATGCAGATCTCTTCTAGAGCAGTGATGTTTTGGGGCTGTCGCTGGGCAAAACGGACTTTCAACTCCCTCCAAAGATTTTCTATGGGGTTGAGATCTGGAGACTGGCTCGGCCACTCCAGGACCTTGAAATGCTTCTTACGAAGCCACTCCTTCGTTGCCCGGGCGGTGTGTTTGGGATCATTGTCATGCTGAAAGACCCAGCCACGTTTCATCTTCAATGCCCTTGCTGATGGAAGGAGGTTGTCACTCAAAATCTCACGATACATGGCCCCATTCATTCTTTCCTTTACACGGATCAGTCGTCCTGGTCCCTTTGCAGAAAAACAGCCCCAAAGCATGATGTTTCCACCCCCATGTTTCACAGTAGGTATGGTGTTCTTTGGATGCAACTCAGCATTATTTCTCCTCCAAACACGTCTTGTTGAGTTTTTACCAAAAAGTTCTATTTTGGTTTAATCTGACCATATGACATTCTCCCAATCCTCTTCTGGATCATCTAAATGCTCTCTAGCAAACTTCAGACGGGCCTAGACATGTACTGGCTTAAGCAGGGGGACACATCTGGCACTGCAGGATTTGAGTCACTGGCGGCGTAGTGTGTTACTGATGGTAGCCTTTGTTACTTTGGTCCCAGCTCTCTGCAGGTCATTGACTAGGTCCCCCCGTGTGGTTCTGGGATTTTTGCTCACCGTTCTTGTGATCATTTTGACCACGGGGTGAGATCTTGCGTGGAGCCCCAGATCGAGGGAGATTACTGTATCAGTGGTCTTGTATGTCTTCCATTTTCTAATAATTGCTCCCACAGTTGATTTCTTCACACCAAGCTGCTTACCTATTGCAGATTCAGTCTTCCCAGCCTGGTGCAGGTCTACAATTTTGTTTCTGGTGTCCTTTGACAGCTCTTTGGTCTTGGCCATAGTGGAGTTTGGAGTGTGACTGTTTGAGGTTGTGGACAGGTGTCTTTTATACTGATAACGAGTTCAAGCAGGTGTCATTAATACAGTTAACGAGTGGAGGACAGAGGAGGCTCTTAAAGAAGTTACAGGTCTGTGAGAGCCATAAATCTTGTTTGTTTGTAGGTGACCAAATACTTATTTTACCCACTTTTTTTGCCCCACTGTATCTATATATGATATCCACCTACTTACCTACACCTACCTATGTAATACAACTGGAATTAATAAATGTGGAAATACAAAAGTACCCTGAAATAAATATTATATACATTAAAAAAATATTAAATTAAATGGGGTTTCAATGTGTATAGTGTTATGCGTTTAAAAAAGACACACGTTGTCTTAAACTCGAATACCTTACTTGAAATGCTCTTTCAGATCAAATACATACGTTAACTGCACAAATGCTTTGAACTTTAGACTGGTAAACCCATTATTGATGTCCCACAGGTCCCAACCGTTCATCAACGGTCCCAACCGTGCATCAACAAATAACCTCCCTCTGGCAAACGTATACTGCAACAAATGGGATTACATATCTTCGAACTACACATTGTACTACACAATAAGTAGTTTTCACATTTTTTGCAGGTTTACCTTTGGATTTGTTGTTTTGTAAGGAATGAGTAAACTAATTTGTCCTAACTTGTCATCATGGGTAACTTAAAACATGCATCATTCCACTGCAGGAACTGCTAAGGCATCATGTATTGGAGAGGCTTTACACACGACTTCAACAGGCTCTCCAACAAAGGCGATTGGACATTGACTTTTTGGAATTCTTATGCACCCAGGAAATGGTGTTCATCAGCACAATAACATCACACATTGAAATTCCCCAGGAAATCACAGATGTGTTAGCTGAGCTGAGGTGCTTGTTATGGAGCTACAGGGAAAGCCAACAACAGCCAATCACAGCTTTAACCCAACAGAGTGAGAATGTAGTCGGACGCCCCAGACTTGAAATGTCTGAGCACTATAGTTTATCTGCTTGAAATGGGCATGCCTGCAACGGTAACTGCAAATTTGTTAGGTGTGTCAAGAGCAAGACTGTACAGACGGATGAATCAAGTAAACATTTCTGTTAGGAGACTGTACAGCACATGTACAAACCATGAGCTTGACGAAATGGTGTCAACCATTAAGACAACAATGCCTAATTCTGGATACCGCTTGGAAAAAGGGGCTCTTCTCACACAAGGACACAGAGTACAGTGGGATCGGGTCAGGACATCAATGCACCGTGTAGACACTCTTGGTGTTTTGTCAAGACTAACACGTTTGGGTTGTGTGGTAAGACGCACATATTCTGTACCGTGTCCCAAATATCTGGTGCACATAGATACCAACCATAAACTTATCCGGTAAGTTCGAAGTGATTATTTATAGAAATTCAATTTTGTGTTTATTTACCATTGCTATGGTCAGGATACGTTTCTATAAGTAATATTGGGATTTATTTAAACATATGCATATGTTTCAATAGTTTTTTTCTTTTTACAGTTACAACATTGTCATTTTTGGAGGCATTGATGGCTTCTCCAGAAAGGTGTGTTACAATACTTAAAAATACACACACACACACGCTAATGTTTTTATCCAGTTAACAGCAAATCCACACATTATGTACTACACTAAACCTCTCCGACTTCAATAATCTGACTGCTATTAGTATTCCTTTCAGCTTTAAAAAATAAAGAAATGAATTGATTGCGTCTCCCTGATATAGATCATGTACCTTGGAGCATCACATGACAACTGTTCTTCTACTACACTGCATTCTTCAGAGAGTCTGTCCAACAGTTTGGATACCCACTCAGGTACAAATATCTGTCTAAAGTGGAGGTGAGGTAACAGTAGCACCACCTGGTGGCAGAACCCTACATTTAAAGTGACAGATGGTGAACCAAATGTCGTAATCACACAGGTTACTGATTGAGGTTATGGGGAACTGTATGTCGTATTGTCGAATAATAATAATAATAATAGATTTAATTTGTTAGCGCTTTTACAGGTGCTCAAAGACGCTTTACATATATAGTGAAGAGAAAATAAAATAGAGGAACAACAAATAAATATATAGTTAAAGTTAAAGTCAAATAATACAAAAACAATCACACATTAAAAGCCAGATTGAAGAGGTGAGTTTTTTGAAGGTGGTGAGGTCAGTGCAGTCTCTGATGGGTTGGGGGAGTGAGTTCCAGAGGGAGGGGGCAGCGACGGAGAAGGCTCTGTCCCCCCAGGTCCGGTGATTGGTGCGGGTGGGGATGGATAGGAGGTTGGCTTCTGATGAGCGGAGGCAGCGGGAAGGGGTGTGGTGGTGCAGCAGGTCTGTGAGGTAGGGGGGGCCTGATTGTTGAGGGCTTTGTGAGTAATCAGGAGGACTTTGAAGTTGATTCTTTGACGGACGGGGAGCCAGTGGAGGTTCTGGAGGACAGGAGTGATGTGGTCTCGGGAGCGGGTGTGGGTGTGGTTGAGGAGGCGGGCAGCAGAGTTCTGGATATGTTGGAGTTTATTGAGGAGGTTGGATGGTATGCCGTAGAGGATGCTATTGCAGTAGTCGAGGCGTGAAGTGATGAATGCATGAATCAGGGTTTCAGCAGCAGAGGAGGAGAGTGATGGGCGGAGACGGGCAATGTTTTTGAGGTGGAAAAAGGCGGTCCTGGTGATGTGATTGATGTGGTGGTTGAATTTGAGCTGACTGTCGAAGATGACTCCGAGGTTGCGGATGTGAGGGGGGGGAGATAGAGTGTGGCTGTCAATGGTGAAGTTGAAATTATGGATGTCTTTGATACGGGATGGGGGGCCGATGATGATGATGATGTCTGATTTGGCACTGTTCATCATCATCATCATCATCATCATCATCTTTTATTTAAAGAGACTCTTGGTCCATTATTACAAAAACATACAACACTCAAATATAAATTAAAAAAGGCAGTTATACCAATGTTTCCACAGAGGTGACTGGTATCGTATAGCACTGAAACACGGATTTGACAGCAGCATAATGACAGAGTTATGAGAAACATTCAATCGACAGATGAATTTGTACATTCGATTTCTCAAAAGAGCATGGAACGTGTTGACTCGTGCGTTACAGAACATTTCACTTGCACTGCACCACCTTGGTTTTCTAAGCAGTATACGCAAACAGTCATTATATGCAACCTGGAGCTTCTTGAGGCTTGCCTTCTTATACTTGACCCACAAGGGGGCAGTATAGAGAGGAGTGCAATAAGCTCTAAAGAGGTTCACCTTAACCTTATCTGAACACCAAGAGCATTTTCTAGCCAACATGTTGGCTTGCATATATAAGACACGCCGCTGTCTATACATGTCATCATCATCAGCCATTTCATCTGTGATGATGTGTCCCAGATACTTAGTGTTACAGCAAACAGACAGCACCTGTCCTGACAGGTAGAATGTTGGAAAACAAAGGTTCTTATCCCCTTTTGCTCTGCAGATCATTACAGCGCTCTTCTTAGCATTGTATTTAACGTCAAATTTGACTCCGTAATCAGAACAAACATTTAGCAACTGTTGAAAACCAGCACTGCTAGGAGAAACAATAGCCAGATCATCGGCATACATAAGATGGTTTACAATCACATTACCAATCACACACCCTGTTTTACAGACACTTAAATCATCTGATAGATCATTCATATAGATATTAAAAAGGCATGGTGAGAGGAGCCCCCCCTGGCGGACTCCATTACCAACACCAAATGGCGCAGAGACTGCATTCCCCCATTTGATCCGCATGCTCTGGTTGGCATACCAATAAGCCAGGATCCTAATTATACTGTTAGGCACACCCCTTTGTCTCAATTTTAAAAACAGTTTATGGTGGTTAACTCGGTCAAAAGCCTTAGAGGCATCAATGAAACCAATCAGAACAGTGGAATTCTGTCTTCTATATGTTTCTACCATTTCTTTCAAAGCATAGATGCATAGCTCAGTACCATGCTTAGCCTTGAAGCCAAACTGGTTATCTGAGGTACATAAATAGGAACATAGTCTATCTAACAAAATTCTTTCCAAGACTTTGGATAACACACTGGCTAGAGCAATTGGTCTATAGTTATCCAAGCTCCCTACCTTGCCCGCTTTGTCCTTAATGACAGGCACCAAAGTAACAGTCAACATGGAGTCTGGCAACATACCATGAGTCATGAGGCCGGTAAAACAAATGGCAAGAAGAACGGCAACCTTCGGGCTTGACAGTTTAAGGTGCTCTGCAGTGATTCGGTCAGAGCCGCATGCTTTATTATCAGCTAGCTGTGCAATTGCTCGATAAACCTCTTTAGCTGTAATTCCCACTGTGTCACTCTTCACAACATCACCAACTTTGTAGGGGTCACTTTTAACACAATTAAGTATATTAGAGTAATGTTGCCTCCACAACTCAGCTATGTTATCGGCTCCAGATACTCCCTCTATGGTACACGGTAATGACGTACTGGCCCTGTTCAGAGCTCTCACCTCCTTCCAGAAGCCAGTCACATCATTATGAAGCAGCTTTTCAGCCATAGAGTCCGCTCTCAATGTTTCTGTGTGTTTGTTGACATAACGAACTGCATATTTATATCTAGCATTTGTACGCTTTTTGAGATCCAGGACAGGCCCCTCTCTGGGCCTACCTGCCTGGACCCAGGCCCCAAAAGCATTCTTGGCTTCAGCATATTGATCAGCCACATGTTTATTCCACCCTGGCTTGACGTTGTGTCTCTTCCTAGAGTAGGTACAGCACGGTCTACTGGCCTCCCATACAGCTCCCACAATACAATCATACATGTTACAGAGGTCTTCACGGTGAGAGTTTTCATTACAACCCACATCAACACACAGAGTTGCCACTTTGGGTAGATATACATCACTCAATAGGACATCAGTTCTCCCATAGTACAATAGCCTATCCTCATTTGTGAGCTTGGACCAATCCACTTTAGTGTTACAGGCATTTTTAACCTCCTGAGACATCTCAGGGAGACTATCATAATCTAGTGACATTATAAAAGGAATGTGATCTGACATTGATGCCTCATACACAATCTCGATTGATCTTACAGTGTCATGGGCATTAGCAGTGCTTATGCAATGGTCAAGCCATGAAGTTGTATGCCAGGCCTCGCTTATATATGAATAGCTATCTGTAGGCAGAAGTATTTGGCTTGATAATATAAGATTGTTATCATCACAAAACTGTAGCATATGCTTAGCAAACAAGGACCTTTTGTCTGATATGTCAGCATTCATATCACCCACTACAAAAACACTGGTGGAATGATTATCAGCAATAAAAGAATGTATAAAAGCAAGTCTGTTCAGGTATTCATCTTCATTATGCTGTGACTCATATGGTGTATATACATTGAGAATGCTAAACTCCTTGTTATTCATTTTGATCTGTACAGCAATACACCAGTCAACTTCAAGCCTGATGACATTAATGACAGTGTCCAGCTTTTTGTGCCACAGGATAGCCACGCCCCCTGCTATCCTTCCTCTCACTATTCCCAGAGATAGGTCCGTAGTGGACTCACCAGCCCCGTGAAAATTGTCATTAAGAGAGTTCAACTTTCCCAAGTCCTGCTTTGGTAAGAAAGTTTCTTGCAAGCATAAAATGTCACATTTTTGTAGCAAGTTGTCCACCACTCCACGTCGGATCCTATCAGCAGCGCTGTTGCCCAGGCGCAGCCCGCGACAGTTAAATTATCCAACCCGCATAACGTTTAGCTAAGCAGCTCAGCCGTAGCCCCATTCAGTACCCTCGCACCAGCAAAAGGTCTAGCTCTGCTAGCCCCTATCACCTCCGCTTTACGTGGTTCATAGTATCTTCTCACAACTGAGCCTTCAGGCCAGAGTTCTGGGTTAAACATCTCCGCAACTTCATTGCACTCAGCACACACTTTAAACGAGCTATATCTGCTGCTTGCAGTGTCAATACGGTGACAGTTAACATCACGGCCGAGTTGTTCAGTTAGATATTCGGACAGTGTCTCAGCATCAAGGTCTGGCGAGAATTTGGTAGCAAAAACACTCACCAACTTCGTACGGATCACTTTGATATTCCCTTGTGCAGCAGTGCCAACAATAGGCTTAGGCATCCTCCGTTCAGGTTTCCCAACAAGCTGTTTAGATAAGGCAGACTGGCCCTCTGCCCTATTCCTCCGACCTCGGCCCTGTTTCACAACTTGACTCCATACCTGCGAATTTACCGCAGTTCCTCCAGGGCTCACACAGGCACTCACGGTCCCTGACGCAGCGAGCGGGTCAACACAGTTGGGATGTACTACATCAGTAGAAGAGCCGGGGGGGCTCGCATCCTTCACCAACACCGCACCATTACCCTGAGCGCTCCCACAGGTAGTTTCAGCGTCACTTGGTACAGCCAGTCCTCCACCATGACTCGGCTCCAACTGGCGTTCTACGGCAGCAACTCTGCTGTCCATGGTCGCAGCCACAGCACGCAGGTCCTCACCGATATCTGCCTGAACTTCCACTACGTGTCTTAATGCGCAAACCTCGCTGTTCAGTTGGAGATAGTTTGTTTGCATCCATGCTTTTATTTCTGAGAGACAGTTGGTGAGAGTGGAGTGTGTTGTGGGGGTGATGGTTTTTGTTGAGATATAAAGTTGGATGTCATCGGCGTAGCAGTAAAATTGAAGGTTGTGGCAACTAATTATTTTGCCAAGGGGGAGCATGTAGAGCAGGGGTCGGCAACCTGCTCTACATGGGGGGTGAGGAGCTCGACGCTTGCAACTATCAGCAGGAGGGCGGGGAGCCTCGCTGCGGGGAAGCAGTGTGTGGACCTGTCAGCGCAACTTACATGATGCCGAATTTAACAAACACATTTAAATAATTGGTTTAAACGGCATAATAATAAGGACGATCGTCCGTTCTGTGATTCTCCAGAACACACATGTTATGATATTAGGGTCATGCAGAGTGAGATGAGATCGCTGTCCCTTTAAGAGAGAGAGAGGGGTGTGGCTTGTGCATGTGTGTTTGTGGATGGTAGAGCGACAGTGAGAGAACGTGTGTATGTTTCTGGAAGTGAAACGAGGAAGCAGAAAAACAGAGGTCTGTGATGTATTTTGTGAAACAGAAGAACTACTAAATAAATGCAACGGCCTCCCAAGAAGAGCTCGCCTCTCTCCAGTCATTTAAGCTATGTGGGTTATTGAACCTGAAGCTTGTTGCTCCTGTCCTCCTCGACTACGGTCTGGGAGCCGACAGGAAAGTTCAACACACAGATGGCCAGTCCGCCCCTTTGTAGCATATTATTTCGATGAGAGATGCGCAGATCGCCACTAGGCTTTCAACTAACTACACAGCCACGCAAAAACTGCGGCATTTGTACAGCTCCTTATGGGTAGTGTTAGAGATTTAAAGGGATATCTGGTCCGCTTTTCAAATCTCCGCGCGTCCCTATCAAGCTGGTTAATACAGGAAGGAATCCAGAGCTACCAAGTAACCGTTAATCTACTTTAATGGTAATATGACAATGCAATACAATCAATACAGTACAAATTCAATACAGTTCATCTTTGGGATCCCGAATTTACCTGCACGTGAGCCAGCCAGAGGAAAGAGGCTGAACACAGCGTGTGTGTCTGTGTTTATACTCTTTGACAATGGGAGGAGTTATCAGATCCTCCCATTTGGACCTCCTTGATTGGCAGCCCCAAATATCCCTAAAACCTTAGACCTTAGGTTTCCCCAATCACTGTAGCTAGATCTAAGTTGAATGCAACTCAAGACATGCTCTCACCTTCCCCCATCTTCCTTTGTCCTCAAAAACACATGTCAACAGGCCCCAAATCCAGCTCACAGTTTTACCCAAATTATTCCCATTTTAAGCTTATCCATAGTTTGCTAACATGAATAAATACAAATATTTCACTACAAATCCCCCTTTTTATCTCCTTCTCCAGAGATAAACTTAGACAAGGCATTTTGAAATATACCCACTGTCATTCTTTTCTACTGTGTCCGTCCCCCAAACATTGTATAAATCCATCCGAAGCTGGTATTTAGAGTACTTGAAAACTTCATGGAGACAGAACACCACTTTCCATGGCAGTGAAGGAACCATGAGGGGGCAGCTGAGTGCTAGAATCATCAGCCCCCCCCCCCCCCCCCCCCTCGGAGGAATAGCCCACAAGGACAGCTAATAGGGAGGGGGAGATGCGGCTTTCCCTTCACGGGTGGAACTGATCAGAGAGAAGTAGACTCCTCTGCTGCCTCGACAAGTCCCCTGTGCCGTCCTGGCTTGCCGTGTCTTTGTCCCCCTGATCCGCTGACAGCAGCTTCTGGGCTGCCTGCTAGAGAGATGTCTTCCTCCTCCTCCTCCTCCGGCCCGCTGATGGCGGCTTCCGGGTCGATGCTGTAGAGATGTCTTCCCGATCCTCCTTCTCCGGCCCGCTGATGATGCCTCCCGGGTCGTCTGCTGTAAGGATGTCTCCAGGGTCCTGCTCCTCCAGTCCGCTGCTTCCGAGTAGTCCACGTCTGCCAGGGCCACGTCCGTCCTGATGTCGTCCCCTGGTCCTAGCAGGTGGTTTCCCCGCCGCACACTGGCTCCCGTGGTACGAGCTGTCCCCCTTTTCTCCCAGGCAGACGGCATAAGAGGTCCGCTGGGTCACTCGGTCGGGGCCGGAGAGCCTGGGGTTGAGCCACTTTGTCCTGATGACCTTCAGCCAGACGAACTCTGCTGTGTCGGCCTCGTGCTTCTCGGGTCCCCCTTTTGGCGCCAGCAACCTGTGTGGAGAAATCTGATACAACTCCCTCAAGCCTACGCTCAGCTGTTTTGACCCACTTGGAGCCTGTTGGTGGGGTGTCTTGAAACAACAGCCGTCTGTGAACAGGTTTTCTAAATTAATTGTAGACCTCTTATCTGCCAGTGCAGCTTCAGAATCTTAATACTTGGATTGTGCCAACTAAATAAGAACCTCAACATCTTTAGGTAAACTAAATAACATATTTCAATAGCTCTGAATTTCTGACAAGCATCCGTGTTTATTTTTAAATGAAATCCTATTTAAAATCCAAATATAATATGAACTGCTAATGTTTCTGGTAAAGAAACACACTAATGTTATGGATTCAAAAACAACCAAAATCACGATACTAACAAAGTGAATGATTCCCTGGTGATACTGCTTCTACCTGTCAGTGCTTAGATATTATTACGCTGAAAAAGGAATACAGAATTCCAACAAACTGTCATCAAATGTCTTTCTATTCTAAATGTAGATGAAATGTATATCCCCATAATGACCTAAATAATAAAGTCTATGGCTTTTACTTCTTTACCAGGCTAGTTACATGATGTTGTCTAAATTAAATTCTGTCTCAATACACTACTATGTTTTAGCTTTAACTGTAATATGTTCTTTCTACATTTCAAACCTCAGTTACTCTAATGTCTGTTAAAATATTACAAAATCGTTTCATTATCACAGGTCAACTTCTTCGGTATTCTATTCTGGAATTACATCTCTCACAGTAGCCCCTTGGCCACTGATTCTGTGTTACCTGTTATAATTCAAATCAATATTTAGAAACATCTCAACATTCATCAAACAGTATCTTATCCCCAGATATGGAGCAGGTTAATTACATTCAATGCTCAGTTTGAACATCTGAGTTGGGGCGGAAGGTTTCTGTCAATCCTTAAAAGAAAAATTTAAATTGTGAATTTTACAGCCATGTTGACATTTATACATTATACACACTCCCCCCTTTTACACATGAAATCATGTGTAACAAAACCCTGTAATGGGAGGGGAACAAAAACTGTCAGGTAATTGGTTAGGGACATAACGAACATTATTTACAATTTGACATCCATTATCATTATTTCCACAGTAAACACTTCAGTGAAAAGAAGTGTTCCTCTCCGTCTTCAGGCCTAAAAGAAACAGAATCTTCAGATTTTAGTTTTACATTTGCAAACCGCCAACTCATGTGAGAGTAAAATATAACCGGGTCACATGTGCGGTTTCCCCTTTTTGTGGAATTTTTAGGAAACCTCTCGTTTCCCTTGGAGCACCAAAATAATATGTTAGTCCAAAAACATGCTTGGTTGGTTATTGTTTTAGAATCATGCAGTTACACTGATCACATGCCGGCATTCATTCACACTCACACTGTCTGGTTGTCATGTCAAGTTTGGTCAGCTTCACCCCAGAGTCAGTCATCCACAGTGCCTTGTCAAGTTACACTGTCCGTCAGGGTCAAAGGTCAGTTGGTCTCCGTCTTGTTTGGCCATGTGTCATGCTCTGCAGAGACTTTAACATTTCAGCATAGGCCAGTATCCTTTGTCTACAAAAATATGTCACGATTTCAACTATGATTTTCAAGATGATTCTCACTTGTCATTGGGACTTCTGCCTCCCACTTTTCCTGAAACTTGGTACAAAACTCACTTCCTTCGAGTACTACTACCACTGCAATCCATTTACACCTAATTAGTATTAAAATGTCTAATGATCTATTTCAGAAACTTGTGTACATAACTATTATCTTGAGTCAAAACATTACTAGGATCTGTGTCGCTCTGCATTTCATAGCTCATTATACTCATTTATCTTTAATTCTGGTCTACTTAAAAAACAATGTTAAACTCTTTAGCAGTGTGTGGAACCTTGGGTGTCCGAACATGCAACAATTACTCCCTCCTTTATCAAGGATTTAAAACCGAAGTCGTTTTATATTTCCATCTTAAAGCCCTCCTATGGTAATAACTATGCTACAATGGTGAAATCAACACTTTAGATTGGAATTTTATATGTGGCTTGGCACCAGCTCTCCCTTTAACATTATTAATACAAATAAAGATTTGTCTTATAGAGTGGTTCCTAAAACTATCCTTTTAATGGTGATCAATATTGTAACCAATGAGATCGCTACTTTATTCACACGTGAATAAAAATCTCTTAAAGAATGATTTGTTAACATGATGAAAATATTGAAGAATATGATTCTACTCTGTCAGTGTGTTTTAGGATGATTATCATTTTACTTTAATAGTTTCCTCTTTACTGCTATTTTTAATTTACCAATTGATTAATAAATCTTTCTGTCTTTACGTATTTATGAAGTTAATTCAAGTTATTTAAATGTGCGTTTTGTGAATAAGTGTGTTTATGTGTAAACTCACTCATTCCCGTTCTCCTTTTCTCCTCCCCTGGTTTTCTCAAGCCGTGACCCCGGCCTCCTCACTTCTAATCGACCATGCCAACTCCTCTGATTCTGTCTTCTCTTCAGTCCATCAGCTGTTGAATCCATCCGCTGTAACTTTTTTAGGCAGCCATTGGCCCAGTCACATCTGCAGCCCCATCATGCCACTGTTGTTGCACTCCTCCTTTACAGTCTCTCTGCTGTTTTTATGGAGGGCGGATTCTGCTCTCATGTCCTGTCTGAGGGGCTGATGAGAGTATCTCTCTGTATGTCAGCATGCTGTTTGGTTCTGGATGCCACAGGTGGAGATAGTTCTGGCTGCAGTCTTGATGTAGTCTTGTTGTTGTTGTTGGTTCAGCTCTGGTTCTCTGTCTGTTCGATGGAGAAGGAGGAGTCTCCTGTTGGGTTAGGTCTTTTGTCTGCTTGGAGGGTCGGGATCGAAGCCTTTCTAACTCAGAGGGGGAGTCCAGGTCTCGGGACACCTTACCTATAAGAAGTCTAGCACACTGATGTTAAATAAATCCAACTCTTTCCACTCTGTCTCTTTCTAATCATACTATCTGTCTTAGTTGTTAAATGCCATCTAAACAACATAATTAATGTCTACTAATGATATTACAAAAACTCACTCCAAAAATTGTTTCATCCGTTGTTACATATTTACCCAACACAACTCTGAAATACTTACATGTTTCCAGCATCACATATTCCACACACTACGAAAAAAAAAACATCCCCATATTTTCTCTCATTTTAAATCCCACTGTTACTTCGAACAATTGTAAACCTGCAGAGCACACCAATCGGATCACAGTAATGACATTTGAATCAAGTGTAGGCCTATGTCTACTTTCTGAACATTTATTTATATTGTCTAAATTCCTTGTCTATGATGTGCAAACAGTTCGAGTATAAAATGTGTTTTTCACAATGTATTTACACTCTACAGATTCTTGAGTTTACTCATCTCCTGGTGCTGTCGTTGTAAAAAATGTTCAATTCCTTATTGTTTTGTACCAGTTTTCCAAAATCAGTTCTAATTAATATACTGGGCTATTGTCGTTGTTACTATTAACGTGCTTCCCGTCTTCAATACCGGCCAGCAATGTAATGAAAAATGTCAAGGGTGTGATACCCCCTTTCAGCCACTAGATGGCAGCAGCAGAAGTTTACAGACAAAGGGAAACGCTCTCCCCCGATTTAACATATAACAGACAACAGCCAACTTGGTCTGTTATTTAACCCCAGTTTTAAACGGCGACCCGATCTAAAATATCGTGTTTCCAGGTTTTGTCGTGCAGGAATCAAACCTCGCACCGAACAAACTGCACCGTCTCCACGCCACTCAGGAATAAACTACCTGCAGATCTGCGCCAAACTGCTCTATTTACGTTACGCAGGACTTTCCGTCTACCTGGCGATCAACGTTCACGTTTTGTATATAACTTTCCTAACATAGTAAAATATGCATTGTATATTCCATTTAAACTTTCTGGTCGTCTGGATTCTTCCTCAGCTTCGTTATATCTGGCACGTCGAGGGTCACCATTTGTTAGAGATTTAAAGGGATATCTGGTCCGCTTTTCAAATCTCCGCACGTCCCTATCAAGCTGGTTAATACAGGAAGGAATCCAGAGCTACCAAGTAACCGTTAATCTACTTTAATGGTAATATGACAATGCAATACAATCAATACAGTACAAATTCAATACAGTTCATCTTTGGGATCCCGAATTTACCTGCACGTGAGCAAGCCAGAGGAAAGAGGCTGAACACAGCGTGTGTGTCTGTGTTTATACTCTTTGACAATGGGAGGAGTTATCAGATCCTCCCATTTGGACCTCCTTGATTGGCAGCCCCAAATATCCCTAACACCTTAGACCTTAGGTTTCCCCAATCACTGTAGCTAGATCTAAGTTGAATGCAACTCAAGACATGCTCTCACCTTCCCCCATCTTCCTTTGTCCTCAAAAACACATGTCAACAGGCCCCAAATCCAGCTCACAGTTTTACCCAAATTATTCCCATTTTAAGCTTATCCATAGTTTGCTAACATGAATAAATACAAATATTTCACTACAGTAGGCCTCATAGGCGGCGCGTGAGGCTCAGGTTTGGGAAGGCTAAATAACTTTTTTTTACCTGATGCTGCCCGCCTCTGGCGTCTATAGAAAAGAGATCAACTCATTGAAAGCACCGCCTGCTGACCAATCAGAGCTCAGTGTGCGGAGTTTAAAACTATCAAATCATATTACAGGATAAAGGAAATACAGTTTAAACTGCGGTATGCAGAGAAGACTCCGACGTGTCGCACTTATCATTCATATCACATTCAATCAGATCATCGATCATATAATATCACAATATTTCCTTATCTGAGTCAGCTTCTCAAGCCGTATCTGGCCGTGCAACACTTACAGTGTCATTACGTTGAACACTCGAGTCAAATGTAATTAAAGCAGGGTTGCCAACTTTGGGTACCTGGCTGGAGTGAGATGATATCATGGGTTTAATTACACATATGCGCACAAAATGACTGCTATCGTGTCAGCAGCGGGACCTTAGCATATAGGATATATATACAATATATACAAATACACAATATTGGACACAGACTATAAAGGACACACAGTTTCATTCACTAATGAAAGTCAAACACATGTTTGTTTCCAATGTTTTATTGTGTGCCTGTCGCAATAAGCAATTCATTGACTTATCGTACGATAAATAAAAATGAACTCGATACATTTCTATTTACATGAGGATGTGACTAGCAGTTTGAAAGGATGTACTTGAATTATTATTATATATTATCATTATGTCAGTGGTCTAAAATGGTCATACAACGGTGCCGACAATAATTTCTGGGAAAATGTATCCAACAAAATTAATTATCGTGAGAGGCCTATACTGTACATGAAACACACACACACACACACACAAACAAATCTACAGACTTACTCCAAACTGCCAAATATATTAATTAACACACTCTCACTCTCATATAGCCTACTCTTTGACTCTATTTTGGCCTAGAAGAACAATAAGCAGCAGACTTTAACTTTTTTATAATTTCTACTGGATCTTAGATCTGGGTCGGCTCCAGAGTATTTTGTTGGGTAATCTATGGTAGGGCTAACCCATAGTGGTGGGGCTCAAGTCAATTTGCAATGTAATTACATACACGCTCCCCTTGACAGTGAAACGCCACGCGTGAGGTTTAGGTTATTTCCCTGTCTCAATCCAAATTGAACTGTATGAAATAAAAAGGCACATTTGTCTTGTAGTAAATAAAAAGGGCGACCTGGAGCCAATCCTGCAATTTCCCCACAAGTGAAAGAGTTGACATGCTGAAAACCCAAACCCTGCAGGGGGGTCTAGGGGGATTCTCCCCCAGGAGATTCTTTGAAATACTAACATAAAATACACATTCTGGTACTCTCTTGAGAAGAAAAATAAATAAATATATTACTACCCGACATATTTAAAAAAATGAATGCCATTTTAATTTATTTTGTGTTACTTTGTTCTGAAAGCTGAACCTGCTGCTCCTCACAGAGAGAAGAGGGAAGAGGCTGTGAATTACTTTACATGGTGGATAAGGGTGGATAGCCCCCATTGTTCTGTGTGTCAAAAATGAAAGACAGCCCACACACCTATCAATCATCAAACCGTGGGGTCTTATTTCATTACGTGTTGATTTCTATCAACACGTAATGTTGTATCGATGTATAGAGATGTACTACCGCAAAAGTATTCTCCGTCGGTACTTCCTGCAACAACACCACGTCGTTATCGTGATTCTGATTGGCCAGAAGACATTATCAAAGATGTTCTATTGAGAAGACGATCACTACGTGACAAAAGTTTTCAAAACCGTTTCTAGTCTTCGGTATTCTTGTTTTTGGCGTGAGAATAGTTTGGGCAGCGTGAGAGCGTGAGATTGAGAGTGAAAGTGTGTGTCACACGCCAGATGCGTGAGAGTTGAAAACCCTGAATTAAAGTCAGATCCACTAGTGTCGATGGGGCAGTGATATCATAAAACTGTTGTACGCTTTCAAACACTCTGTAGTTATTTTTTAACCAGTTGTTCTGTATTCTTTCACACACAGTGACGTCACGAGCTACCCACAATGCAACACGCAACATATATATATATATAAATACGCCATTTTCCTGGAGCTGCTAATATCCTGGAAGTGCAAATATAAACAGCTAGCTAACGTAGCCAGGCAGAGCGCACTAGGTTTTTTTTCTGAATTAACGACCGAAGAAATCGCTGCATGTCTTCGGATTACATCTCTGGACTTGAGGGGTGTGCTTTAGGTCGTTACCAGCGTAAACTAGAGCTGTGTGGGTTGTCCGATTGCCCTTACAGACTGCCTGTAGATGTATGGAAAAACGACAGTGGCCTTCGTCGATTTTGGCTGCATCTACGTCTAATTTCTGGAAACACCAGGTGAATACCCCACTTGTCACAATAATATTATCATGCCATTGCATATATGTGGTATTTTAGAGTTGACTAGATATTGATTAAGGCAATAGACTATGATATTCAGTACAGGAAGCTTAGCAACACCTAGACGGTGTACGGCTGCTTGCACCTCGCGTAAAACGGTGGATACCGGAAGTACGGTGTCGCGCTCTGCCCAATACCCGTATGTGTGTGTGAAAGAATTCTCCTTGCAGGTGCAACTATGTGGCTTGTATCCTGGATTATATGTTTAAGTCATGGATGGTTAAAGTTCATATTTGTCTAATATTAGTTTACTTTTCATTAATGAAGTATGACGCTGCGCCGTTTGTTTGTGATTGGTCAAATGTAGCTAACCCCGCCCCTTTCACGTGAATGCGCTCTCAGCTGGAGAGAGAAACCCTGGCTTGATTTACCGAGTTGATAACCAGAGTCGTAGGACCGCTTAGCTAGATCTCGTTTGTTAGGGTTAGTTAAGATAACTCAAACATATCCAGGGTATGTTGAACTGGCTTCGTAGTGCACAGGGCACAGGTGGCTGCATAGAAGCGCAAATGTCAAAGACACAAACATACATTATATTTTTATTTTACCAGGATGCAGTGACAAAAATATTTGGGAAGGCTTAGCCTTCCCTAGCCTACAGTACCCGCCGCCCCTGGTAGGCCTACTGCAATTAGTGAAGTGCATTCCTCCGTGGTGAAACGATCAGCACTGCACCATGGAGGAAAGCGGCAGAAAGTCACCTGGAGTTAAAGAGAGCGGGGCTGCGCTGCCTGCGGCTTCCTTCTGCAGGTAACGGGGAGACGCGCTCTGGCGGCGGTCTCGTTCAGGATCCGAAAATACAATTTAAATATTTTTGCACACTTATTCCACTTATTCCTAGTGTGCCACTGGTTACGGTGCCGCGTGGTGCCAGGGGTTGCCGACCCCTGATGTAGAGGATGAAGAGGAGGGGGCCAAGCACCGAACCCTGGGGGACGCCTTGGGACAGAAGAGCAGTGGAGGAGGTGCAGTTGTTGATTTTGATAAACTGATGTCTGTCGGTGAGGTAGGATTTCAGCCAGGAGAGTGCAGTGTCAGTGATGTTGAGTGATGATTCGAGGAGGGACAGCAGGATGGTGTGGTTGATGGTGTTGAATGCTGCGGTGAGGTCGAGGAGGATGAGGATGTTCAGGTTGCCGGAGTCAGAGGATGTTTTTAACATTATTCAGACTCAGCTCTCTGAACTAAAGCTTCTTTTAAATGTTGAGAAAACCAAGGTAATGCTCTTTTCTAAAGCTAAAAAGACACCAGAGCCTGTTTTAGATATTGTAACTACGCAAGGAATAAAACTTGAAGTGGTTACCTGTTACAAATACCTGTGTATCTGGCTTGATGATTGTCTCACTTTTAAACTTCATGTCAATAACCTGCTTAAAAAGCTGAGGGTTAGGCTAGGTTTCTTCTGCAGAAACAAGTCCTGTTTCTCGCTTGAGGCCAGAAAAAGGCTAGTCACTGTGACCTTTTTACCTGTGCTGGACTATGGTGATTTGATATATATGAATGCACCTGCCAATTACCTGGTCAAGTTAGATGCTGCGTATCACAGTGCACTAAGATTTGTGACAAACTTTAAAGCATTAACCCATCACTGTACCCTGTATGCAAGGGCTGGTTTGCTTTCACTAACTGTATGGAGGCTCAGTCACTGGTACATTTTTATATACAAAGCCATGTTAGGGAAACTTCCATCTTATATCTGCTCCCTGATCTCACGGAAAATTGTAAGTGGCTACTGCCTGAGATCGCATGCTGTGGTTTTATTAAATGTGCCAACTGCTAGGACTGTCTTAGGGAAGACAGCTTTTAGATGCGCAGCTCCTCTGTCTTGGAATAGTCTGCAAATTAAATGGAAACTGAACAATCTGGTGCCACTAAATGTTTTTAAAGCTCGGTTGGATGCTACTCAATCGGAAGCTATTGGTACCTGTTTATGTGGATAATTATGTAAATGATGCTGTATGATGTCCTTTTGTTGTTCTATTTATGTTTTTATGTTTCATGTGGAACTACTTGAGCAGGTCTCCCTTGGAAAAGAGATCAATGATCTCAATGGGATTTATCTGTCTAAATAAAGGTTTGAAATGAAATGAAAGAGGAGAAGAGGAGGTCGTTTGTGATTTTCAGAAGAGCTGTTTCTGTGCTGTGTTTTGATCGGAAACCGGATTGAAATGGCTCAAAGAGATCATTGGAGCTGAAGTGGGCTTTAAGTTGTGAGGCAACGACACGTTCAAGTATTTTTGCCAGAAAGGGGAGATTTGAGATGGGCCGGAAGTTGGACATGATGTCAGGTGTGAGTCCAGGTCTTTTGAGAATGGGTGTGACAGCAGCCAGTTTGAGAGAGGGGGGAACTGATCCAGATCTGAGGGAGGAGTTAATGATGGTGGCGATGAGTTGGGAGATGGCAGGGAGGCTCTCTTTAACAAATTTGGAGGGCATTGGTTCAAGTGTGCAGGTGGAGTTAATTCCAGTCATGAAGTCGGACAGTTGCATGGGGGTCACAGGGGAGAAGTGGGACAGGGGCTGTGAGGTGAAGGGGGGGAGCCAGGAGGGGAGGTGGGGGGTTCTTATGAGGGTGTCAGATTGCTATAAATGTTGCTGATTTCGGTTTGGAAAAGCGAGAGGAAGGAGTTGCACTGTTCTGTGGTGAAGGACGAGGTGGCGTTGTCACAGGGTTTGAGAAGTTTGCTGATGGTGGAGAACAGACGCTTGGGGTTGCTGGAGCCAGACTGAATGAGTTGTGAGTAGTAATTAGACCGGGCTGCTTTGAGTGCGTTACTGTACTGCTGGAGATAGTCTTTGCAGATTTGAAGATGGACTGTTAGTGTGGTCTTCTTGTGTTGGCGTTCAAGTTGACGTTTCCTTGATTTCATTTGGCGGAGTTTGGGGGTATACCAGGGGGCGGAGTGTATGAAAGAGAAATGTTTTTTTTTTGTGGGGGCTAGTTCATTGAGACAGAAGGAGAGGGTGCTGTTATAATAGTCCACAAGTTCAGATGGGTTTTCAGAAAGTGGGGGGGGGGGAGACAGACATCTTGCAGGTAATGGAGGCAGTGATTGCTGAAGGTGAGATGGATTTGAGATTTCTGTAGGTTATTGTGCGTTTTTGCTTTTGGGCGGGGATGGGGATGTTGATGTCCATGATGATGGCCAGGTGATCAGAGATGTGGAGATTGAGGCTGGACAGATGATGGATGGTGAGACCAGTGGAGCAGACCAAGTCCAGGATGTGACCACGGCTGTGTGTTGGGAAGTTGATGTGTTGAAAGAAGTTGCAGCAGTGAAGGGTTTCCTTAAATTCAGAACATGAATGTTAAAATCACCTAAGAGGAGAACAGATGGGGATATGGCAGAAAGCTGAGTGAGAATGTCAGAGGTCGGAGAGAAAGGAGGGGTTTGGCTTCGGGGGACGGTATATGATGGCTGTGACCAGGGGAGTGGGACCAGAGAGTTTGAAGATCAGGTGTTCAAATGAAGAAACATCAGGGACGGCATTATGGTAGCTTTGATTTCCTTTCTGATAATTGCAGCTATACCACCACCCTGCCCTTGTGGGTGAGGTTTGTCAATGTATGTGAATCCTGCTGGGGTGATTTGATTTAAAGAAAAATAGTCCAGGGGTTTTTGCCATGTTTCGGTTAGATACAGAAAGTCCAGGTTATTGTCTTTAATGAATTCATTCAGAATGTGGCTTTTATTGTGGATGGAGCGTGTGTTCGAGCAGGGCTGCTCTGAGGTGACGTTGCATTGGGGGGGGGGGGGGGGGGGGGGGGGTTGTGTGGACCAGGGGAGTGGAAGGAGATTGGTCAGAATTACGTGTTGTTTGTTGTGATGGCGTAGTGTGGGCGTGTGACAGGACCGAATGGACGGGATAGAGTGTGGAGACGTGGAATGAAATAAAAACTTACGGCCAGAGCCTCTATGTGGAGGACGGCGTTTGCGGAGTATTTCATTATCTGCGAGGATGTCCATGCAGTCCGGAGGCAGGCGGTTATTAAAGGAGTGGAGATCTGACAGGGAGTAGAGCGGCGGCATGATCCAGTGAAGTGGCGCTAGCACGGAGCTAGCTAATGCTGGGGACCCGGACAGCAGAGACCAGGAGCCGGATGACCGTGGAAGAAGGAGCGGTGTGAGTCCAGATAAAATGAGAAGGATAATCCACAGCATATCAGGAGAATAATTCCAGTGGTTTCCGGAGGAGAATCGTATGAGGGGCTGACAGCCTGGTGCAGAGTGGGAGCTGGGGGACCAGCCTACTAGCTTGTTAGCTAGCTTGATAGCCACCGGCTGTAGGCGGCAGGGTTAGACGATGTCAGCGGGGAAGCCGGCTGATCGCAGCGGGATGGGAAGACCCACACGAGCCGCAGAGTTACGGCCCGTCTACACTACAGGCATCAAAAAAGTCTTGAAGCTGGGCGTGTCTGAGGCTTGGCGATTTCTCGCGCCCAAGGCCACCAACAACCAATCACATGAATCTCCCGCCCCCGACATACAAAGCAATAGCAATGTTAAAACGAAGTAAACTGGATATAAAATCCCCAAACAGACGAAAACCTACCAGTTTCACCCACTGTCTCTGCCACCTCCCTCCATGCCTGGTTCCTCCGGTTTGTATCCCGGTAAATAGTTCTGGTCGTAAAGAACCGGGTGATTTGCTACCGTAATTTCTCGTTTGGAATATGAGGAAATGAACTGCGGTCTGGCTCTCCCAGGGCCAGCTTGCACGCGGTTTGATTGGCTAGCGCTTGTACTGGCGGGATTTGCATAAACAGGATTTGATTGGCTGATGCCAGCTTCGAAAGCATCGGGAGCATCAAAAGTTGAACATTGCTCAACTTTTGATGCTCACGATGCTTGCAAAGCCATGCTCCGCTCCCCACAATGCAGTTCGGCGAAGATTCAAAATCTTCTACATCACCCCATTCAAATGAATGGGCGAAGCGTTGAAAGCATTTTTCGATGCCTGTAGTGTAGACGGGCCGTTAGGGTGGAGTTACGGCCCGTCTACACTACAGGCATCAACAAATCTTGAAGCTGGGCGTGTCTGAAGCTTGGCGATTTTTTGCGAGCAACGCGACCAACAACCAATCACATGAATCTCCCGCCTCCGACATACAAAGCAATAGCAATGTTAAAACGAAGTAAACTGGATATAAAATCCCCAAACAGGCGAAAACCTACCAGTTTCACCCACTGTCTCTGCCACCTCCCTCCATGCCTGGTTCCTCCGGTTTGTATCCCGGTAAATAGTTCTGGTCGGAAAGAACCGAGTGATTTGCTACCGTAATTTCTCGTTTGGAATATGAGGAAATGAACTGCGGTCTGGCTCTCCCAGCTTGCACGCAGTTTGATTGGCTAGCGCTTGTACTGGCGGGAATTGCAAAAACGGGATTTGATTGGCTGACGCCAGCTTCGAGCAAGCATCGAGCCTCAAAAGTTGAACATTGTTCAACTTTTGACGCCGATAGACGCTCGTGATGCTTGCAACGCCTTGCCATGCTACCCACAATGCAGTTCGGCGAAGTTTGAAAATATCCTACGTCACCCCATTCAAATGAATGGGCGAAGCGTTGAAAGCATTTTTTGACGCCTGTAGTGTAGACGGGCCGTTAGGGTGGAGTTGGGGTGGAGACAGAAATGTTAGCTCAGCAGACTTCATCGAGCCGTGGAGCATCTAGGTAGCAGCCTGCTAGGTCCGATAATGCTAGCTAGCGGGCTAGGGACCGGTGAGCAGGAAAGAGCCAGCAGGTAGGAGATGACAACACAAAGTTCTGTGTCGATTCGATATAGAGATGCTGCTATTGTTGCTGATGACTGACGTTTCAAAAGTAGAGAGCCAGACAGGAGAGGTTCTGATCTGGACTAAAGTACAATATTTGGGGCGGAGGAGCGGCGAACAAACAACGCCAGCACCCTCGGCGACCCGGGAAAACTATATTCACCTAACCCAGAGGGTGCTCAAACATTTAGGGTTTCCCATTAATGTACCGGTCGCGACAGTGGAATTTTCTACCTCAACACTCCCCACGCAAATACACAGTGTGACAGTTACAATAAAGGCTTGAGGCATATAGGTGTAAGCAGGGGTAAAGTGCTATTTTTATAGGTGGTGTGTGGACCTCACATAGGGGGGTCCGGGGGCAAGATTTATTTTTAAATATTGAAGTTAAAAGCATCAATCTGGTGCACTTTGAGAGCAAAATGAAGAGATCTATGGATACATCTCTCAACACCCATATGAAACAGAACTGTAAACAGATTTACTATTTCTTTATGGATATTTTACAAATCACCCTTTTAAACTTTATTCTTGTTTTACTGTCATATAGTATTTCATATCTGTTTTTAATTTATTCTCTTATTTTTTTATAACTATAATGATCATTATAAACGTGTGCCTCGGAAATAATTTTGTACATTAATGGTGACCAAAACGTTTGAGACCCACTGAGATAACACTGAGAGAGTCCTTTAGCTGACTGAGTCTCTTAGTCTGACAGGAGAGGACTCTCCTCCGCTTTGTTGTTGAAAAAACTCATTATATCCGTTAGCGTAGCTCGCTAGCACCAGAAGCTAACAACAACGATCTCCGGTACCGGTGCGTTCTCTCTCTCTCTCGCTCGCTCGCGCACACACACACACAGAGCTGAGCTTTAATGAAACACAGAGACCCAGACGTAATAGTACTGTACTGCATCATATTATTTTCGAATCAATAATTTTTCAATTTATGATTTTTTTTTTTTTATCTTTTTTTTTTTTATAGCCATTTTTCCTCCTGGTCTCTCGCGCCCCCCCTGGCATACCTCTGGGCCCCCCAGGGGGGGCGCGCCCCCCACTTTGAGAACCACTGACCTAACCTGTTATCTTGATTAGTCAGCAATATTAATCTATCCTTCCTCTAACAAAATCAAATGGGTGGTTTTTGTAATACCTGCTTTTTTAGAATGCTTTTACATGAAATGCTAACTTGTACATTTCATGAAGATTGCTTTTCTTTAGAGTGAGAGCAGACCATGGTGTGGAGAATGTTGGGGTGGCGGAGCTCATGTTGACTGTGCGTGGGCCTAACAGTGGCAGCTTAATTTCAGGCTAAAGTGTGCACAATCAACGGTAGGGCATGTCTTTTGATTTTTGTACGTTGAAATATTTTTATATTTTTTTCCACATGCTGTGCTGAAAATGTTGAAATCTAAACCCCATTATTTAATGTTTTATAACACTAGCATTGAACGGTTGTGGAGAGATGTCTGGATGGCAGTCACCAGCATCTTCTACATTGTCCTGCACTCACTGGAGGATGAAGGGCATTTGGATCCCAGCAACAGTACCCATTTATTCTGTTGCCACTATGTGTTCCTGCCACGTCTTTAACACAGCCTGAAAGTGTTCCGTGATGGCTGGGACAACCATCCTTTAAGGACTGAGCAGAACATGACTCCAAATCAGATGTGGGCAATGGGAGAACTGCATAATCCCATTCATGATCCTGATGATGTTGAGGTAATAACTAGGGCCGGGACTCGATTAAAAAAATTAATCTAATTAATTAGAGGCTTTGTAATTAATTAATCGAAATTAATCGCATTTTTAATCACATATAAATATTTGACCTGAGAACAGTGAGAAGCAATTTTTTTCACATGGATTTTAGTATACCATTAGGCGCATTCACACCGCAGTACTTTTCCCACAAAGGTTCATGAGAATTTAGTTCATGAGAACTCTTTGAACCTGGGGGTGGATTAGGCAAATGAAGCCGCTGACGTCACTTCTTCTTCTTCTGCTTTGGGTTTACTGGCAGGCCGCAAACCACTTCACGGCGTATACTGCCGCCCAAAGTCCCCGGCCGGAAGTCCCCGGAGTTGGGGACTGGCTCTGGACTGGCTTCAGTAGAAGCTGCTGGGAGTCCCAGCAGCCTTCCGAGTAAATCGCCAGAATGCCGACACCTCCTCATCTCCACCGCTCCCATGTTTTATTTTGTGTTGCCATAAATTAGTCTCTCTGCGTTTCTGCGCTGGGCTAATGCTAATAATGCTAATGCGAGGATAATAA
This sequence comes from Gymnodraco acuticeps, assembly GCF_902827175.1. Taxonomy (NCBI): domain Eukaryota; kingdom Metazoa; phylum Chordata; class Actinopteri; order Perciformes; family Bathydraconidae; genus Gymnodraco; species Gymnodraco acuticeps. The sequence continues at coordinate 55,481 of NW_022989761.1, read as the reverse complement.
AATTCACAAAACTTTTTGGGAGTTTTACGGGGCGTGGTTTGCAATCCGCCCAGCCAATCAGAAATATAGCTCTTTTCTCACAAGAGAGCCGCACGAAAGTCCCTGCTCTCTAGCAGCTCTCTAGCAGGGACTGAAAAGGGGGTAAAAAGGTTCTCATGAACTAATTTTAGTACCGGCTCTTTTTGGTGTGAACGCGATAAAAGAGGCTAACGTCCACGCTAGCTTCCACGCTAGCTGCTATATGTTTTGCATTGAGGTGATACTTGAGGCTTGATGTGCTGCGGTGATATGCGAATTCCTTTTTGCATAATTTGCACACAACCGTGCTCTTATCGACGCTTCCATCCGTCCGTTTTTTAAAACAACATTTCCCACTGTTGTTCACTGTGGTTTGTTGTTGACTGAAGTCATGAACGTTAGTTGGTGCTCCAGTATAATCGGTACGCCTGAAACTCATCCAGTGAGAAACGTTCCGCGGTGCAAAAATAAGTGCGATTAAAATGCGTTAATTTTTTTAACGCGTTAATTTTTGTGTAATTAATTAATCTTAATTAACGCGTTAAAGTCCCTGCCCTAGTAATAACATCATCATTTGTATGGGATATGTGCATGGAGGAATAAATGTATAGTGTGGAGGAAACTTCTGTGTAGCAATGCATTGGGAGTCACCGACTCATGAAGGAGACACGGGACGAGCAGGAGTTCTGATGTCAAACACTGAGATTTAATACAAGCATCGGCCGGAGAAATTCACATCACAAGTCACACAGTCAAAGGTTCTGACTGCACGGGTGGGTTGCCATGTCAAATCTGATCAGCCTCGCATCTTAGTAGACCTTTTAACTAGTTTACAGAGAGCCAAATCCACATATTGGGGGAAGGTATCCGTGAACACCTGGAGACACTGAATCACTTATCTGACTCTATGGCTCTGTGACCGAGAGTTGACCGGTCATAAAACTGGTAATGTCAGCAATAGCTGAGACTTCCCATTCCTTAAGACAGATAACAGACTTAGGGTTCGGTCGTAAAACGTCAACAGGCAATAAAGTTAAATATCTTAGGAATAAGGAAGAATTATTATTTGACACTTAGGGAGAGAGAAGAAATATTCTCTAACATATAGTGTAGTGATACTTCTTTATTCTTCTTTTGTATACAATTATAACGGTACATAACAGCGAAAGAAAAGTATACATATTTTGTTTTGTTTTTTATGACACAGAGATTACAGATCCCCTACATTGACTGGGAGGCCAGTGGTCATCTGTGTGAGGAACACTCAGGAATAGTTGTTCCTGTCACCCGGAGTCCTCTAGCTCTAAGTGATCAACAGTTGGAACACCTTAATGCTAATATTGACCCAATGTTACCATCAGATTCATTTGGAAAGGACATCTACTTGAACACATTACGGTTGGTTCTCTTTACGACTGGAAATTAAGAGCAATGGATCCATGGACTACCAGTAGCAGACAAAGTATTGCCTTTATAGTCTTACTTAAGTAAAGTAAGTGTTATGATTCTGTTTAGTTTTATTTTTGTTGTGTGCTTTTGTGTGCTTTTTCCTGTCTCACCCCTCTCTTCTCTGTGTTCCTCTGCAGGGCTGGCGTGTGACAGGGAGTTGGCTGGCTCCTCCCAGGAGCAGACGAGGCACACCTGTTTCCACTCACCTCTTCACCTGTAGATTTATAAGCCCGGTCCTCATGCCACTTCCCTGCCAGATAATTCCTCTGTGTTTCGACCCACCGGTGTGTCTCGCTGCTCTCCTCGTCGTTTGGATTAAGTGTTTGGATTTTTGCCTCCTGTCCCTGACGACTCAGTGCCAGCCAACTTCCTGACTCCACTGCCGTATTTTCTGTTTTCTGCTTGAATAAAGCTTTTTGTTTATTGACCATCTCTCTCCAGTCTTTTGCTTTGGGGTCCAACATTCTATAGGCCGTAACAGAATTATCTGGCCAAAGCATGGACCCCGCAGAGACTGAGAAATTGAGGCAAGCTCTTTCGACACAGGGAGCTCGTGTGGGGCAGCACGAACAAGCTCTACAAGGTATCATGGAATCCCTCCACAACCTTACTGCCGGTTTCACTCAACTCAGCAGCTGCTTGGACCAGTCTTTCATCCAGCTCAACACGCTGACGGCTCCTGCGCCACCGCCCCCACCTCCTGAGATTCCAGTCATTCATCCCGGCCAACCCCGTGAACCATTCATCCCCACCCCTGTGAGGTATTCAGGTGATTCAGGGACATGCAGTCAGTTTCTTCACCAGTGCTCCATAGTTTTTGATCAGCAGCCTTTAACTTACTCCTCTGTCAGAACTAGAGTAGCTTTCGTTATGAGTTTGTTATCGGGTAAAGCAGCTGCATGGGCGGTAGCCATAGCCAAGAGTAACCCAGCTATCTATAACTCTTTTCCTGTGTTTGAGACCGAGATGTATCAAGTTTTTGACCACCCGCTTCAGGGTAAGGAGGCCGGTAATCGGCTCCTTTCTTTACCCCAGGGTTCTGAGTCAGTCTCCACTTACTCAATTGATTTCCGCATTCTCACAGCAGAGAGCGGGTGGGATGAGACGGCTCTACAGATAGCCTTTTCCCATGGATTAAACGACCAGTTAAAGGACGAGCTAGCTGCTCGAGATGAGACTTCGTCCCTTGAGGAGTTAATTTCTTTGGCCATTCGCTTAGATAATCGCCTCCGTGAGAGGCGTAGGGAGAGAACAGACAGGCAGAGATTCCCTCTCCCCTTTTCCCAACCCAAGTCACCACGTCCGCCTGGACAGTCTGCACCTCCTCACCAACGCCTGGGGCCTTTCTCCTACCGGGACCCACCCACCGTCTCCTCATCCCTAAGCCCAGAAGAGCCTATGCAGCTGGGGAGAATGAGGCTTTCACCTGCGGAACGGGAACGCCGTTTCCTCCAGAGGCTCTGCATATACTGTGGTCAGGCTGGCCACATTCGAGCCAACTATTCCGCTCTGCCAAAAGAGCAGGCTCAGCAGCCGGGGGAGGGGCGCTGGTGAGCCATACTTCTGTCTCCCCTTCCCACGCTAATCGTCTCCAGTTAAAGGGTACGGTTTCTAGTTCACAAGTTTCCCTTCCCCTTCAAGTCTTAGTTGATTCAGGGGCTGATGAAAATTTTATTGACTCTGACCTGGTTTTCCAGTCTAATCTCCCCTCAGAACTCCTGCCCGAGCCCAAGAAATTTTTTTCCCTTGATGGTAGGCTTCTTGCCCGTGTAACTCACCGTACTGCCCCAGTGTCATTGTTACTCTCAGGTAATCATCACAAGACCATTTCCCTTTATCTCATTCCCTCACCCCTTTCTCCGCTGGTGTTAGGTCTCCCCTGGCTTAAACTCCACAACCCACACATAGACTGGGCCACCTTATCCATCGTCAATTGGAGTTTGTTCTGCCACTCTCACTGTTTACACTCTGCCATACCCACCACTGTTACTTCAAAACCTGTTCCCCCCCCAGACCTGTTGACCTCACGTCAGTTCCCTCTGAGTATCATGACCTCCAGGAGGTTTTCAGCAAGGATCGTGCCCTGTCTCTACCACCTCATCGACCTTATGACTGTAGCATTGACTTGCTCCCCGGTGCTCCCTTGCCTTCGAGCAGACTTTATAATATCTCCAAGCCGGAGAGGGAGGCCATGGAGACTTATATCACTGACTCTGTTGCTACTGGTCTCATTCGCCCTTCTCGCTCTCCATTGGGGGCAGGGTTTTTTTTTTGTTGACAACAAGGATAAGACTCTACGCCCCTGTATTGATTTCAGGGGCTTGAATGACATTACTGTAAAGAATAAGTATCCTCTTCCGCTCATAGATTCAGCTTTTGGTTTCCTCCATCAAGCCACCATCTTCTCTAAGTTGGAACTCCGAAATGCCTACCACCTAGTTAGGATAAGGGAGGGAGACGAGTGGAAGACTGCGTTTAAGATGCCCCTGGGACATTTTGAATATTTAGTTATGTCTTTTGGGTTAACTAACGCCCCTGCTGTGTTTCAGGCACTCATTAACGATGTCCTTCGTGATATGCTTAACAGATTTGTCTTTGTGTATCTTGATGATATCCTCATTTTCTCTCGTGACCCCCAAGAACATGTCCAACACATGAGGTTGGTGCTGCAGAGACTTCTGGAGAACAGACTTTATGTTAAGGCTGAGAAGTGTGCCTTTCATGTTTCCTCTGTTTCATTCCTGGGTTTTGTGGTAGAGAAGGGACAGGTCAGAGCCGACCCTGCCAAAGTCATGGCAGTGGCCGAATGGCCCACTCCTACAACGAGAAAGCAACTCCAAAGGTTTCTTGGTTTTCCCAACTTTTACCGCAGCTTTATTCGTGACTATAGTCGAGCAGCCGCCCCATTCACCAAGCTCACCTCAGTTAAAGTTCCCTTTGTGTGGTCATCTGAAGCTGAGGCTGCTTTTGCTATGTTGAAGTGTTTGTTTTCCTCTGCTCCTGTGTTATCTCACCCTGATTCTTCAGCCCCTTTCGTGGTCGAAGTGGATGCCTCCGACACTGGTGTAGGGGCAGTCCTCTCCCAGCGCTCAGCCTCCGACCAGAAGTTGCATCCCTGCGCCTTCTTTTCCCGCCGGCTCTCCCCGGCAGAAAGAAACTATGATGTGGGAAATCGGGAGCTTCTGGCAGTAGTCTTAGCCCTGCAGGAATGGAGGCACTGGCTTGAAGGCACAACTCATCCGTTTGTGGTATGGACAGACCACAGAAACTTAGCTTATCTCCGTTCTGCTCGCAGGCTCAACTCTCGCCAGGCTCGATGGGCACTTTTTCTGGGCCGGTTCAGCTTCACCCTCACCTATCGGCCAGGCTCACGGAACATCAAGGCAGACGCCCTGTCACGTCAGTTCGCTCCTCCGGTTGAGGAGCCATCCGCGGGAACCATTCTTCCATCCTCCTGTGTGGTGGGAGTAGCCAGGTGGGAGGTTGAGAGGGTGGTCCAGGAGGCACAAGAGGACCATCCAGCTCCTGAGGATTGTCCACCGGGTCGGCTGTTCGTTCCACCGCACGCCAGATCTTCAGTGCTCCAGTGGGGACATGATTCTAAGGTAGCTTGCCATCCAGGAGCACTTCGGACTCTAGGCCTCCTCCAACAATGCTTCTGGTGAACCTCCATGTCCTCTGACGCCAAGAAGTATGTCGCTGCATGCTCCATCTGCGCCCGCATGGCATCCCACCGCGCCCCTGCTGGTCTTCTCCGCCCTCTTCCCATTCCTCATCGGCCTTGGTCTCACATCGCCATGGACTTCGTGACGGGTCTTCCCCCATCGGAAGGAAATACAGTTATCCTGACGATTGTTGACCGCTTTTCCAAGGCCGTACACTTCGTTCCCCTACCTAAGTTACCTTCTGCTCTGGAGACTGCTACACTAATCACCCAGCATGTTTTTAGATTGCATGGTATTCCTCTGGACATTGTTTCTGACAGGGGTCCGCAATTTGCCTCTCGAGTCTGGAAAGCCTTTTGCCAGGCATTGGGGGCGTCGGCCAGTCTGTCATCAGGTTACCACCCGCAGACCAACGGCCAGACTGAGCGTGCGAATCAGGACCTGGAGGCAACCCTTCGCTGTGTCTCTTCTCACCATCCAGTCTCCTGGGCCTCCCACCTGCCTTGGGTTGAATATGCCCACAACTCCCTGGTTTGCTCCGCCACAGGAATGTCTCCATTCATGGCTTCTGTTGGGTTCCAACCCCCTCTCTTCCCCACCCAGGAGAGGGATGTGGCAGTCCCCTCAGTACAGGGGCATCTTCGGCGGGCCCGCAGAGTCTGGCATGAAGCTCGGGCAGCTCTCGTTCGCACTGCTGCTCGCAACCAGAGGCTTGCAGACCGCCATCGCACTCCAGCCCCGGACTACCAGCCCGGTCAGAAGGTCTGGCTGTCCTCCCGTGATCTGCCACTCCAGACTGACTCCCGCAAACTGGCACCCAGGTACATTGGCCCGTTTGTCATTGAACGGATTATTAACCCCGCTGTGGTTAGGCTCAAGCTGCCTGCTGCCTTGAATGTCCACCCAGCATTTCATGTCTCACTTCTCAAACCAGTTTCCTCCAGTCCTCTGAGCCCTCCGGCCGAGCCCCCTCCTCCCCCCCGGAGTATTGACAATCATCCTGCTTTCACCGTCCAGCGGTTGTTGGATGTACGAAGGCGAGGCCGGGGGTTCCAGTACTTGGTGGATTGGGAGGGGTACGGACTAGAGGAGCGTCAATGGGTCTCCCGCTCCCTGATTTTGGACCCTGCTCTCCTTAGGGACTTTTATGAGAGGTACCCGGACAGGCCTGGTAGGACGCCAGGAGGCGTCCGTTGAGGGGGGGGGGTACTGTTATGATTCTGTTTAGTTTTATTTTTGTTGTGTGCTTTTGTGTGCTTTTTCCTGTCTCACCCCTCTCTTCTCTGTGTTCCTCTGCAGGGCTGGCGTGTGACAGGGAGTTGGCTGGCTCCTCCCAGGAGCAGACGAGGCACACCTGTTTCCACTCACCTCTTCACCTGTAGATTTATAAGCCCGGTCCTCATGCCACTTCCCTGCCAGATAATTCCTCTGTGTTTCGACCCTCCGGTGTGTCTCGCTGCTCTCCTCGTCGTTTGGATTAAGTGTTTGGATTTTTGCCTCCTGTCCCTGACGACTCAGTGCCAGCCAACTTCCTGACTCCACTGCCGTATTTTCTGTTTTCTGCTTGAATAAAGCTTTTTGTTTATTGACCATCTCTCTCCAGTCTTTTGCTTTGGGGTCCAAAATTCTATAGGCCGTAACAGTAAGTACTATGAGCAAAATGGACTTACATTTGAAGTACTCATTATGCTTTTAAAGGTTATGTGTTTTTTACATTATTACATTATTACATTGCATTTAGCTGACGCTTTTATCCAAAGCGACTTACAATAAGTACATTCGACCAGGAAGACACAACCTTGAAGAAAACAGAATCATATAAGTACATCAGGTTTCATAGAGCCAAACATTTCAAGTGCTACTCAACTGGCTTTAGGTAAGCCAGTCCTTTATTAGTATAAAAGTGCTTCGTTAATAGTTCTAACGCTCGAAGTGGAGTCGAAAGAGATGAGTTTTCAGTTTGCGCCGGAAGATGTGCAAGCTATCTGCCGTCCTGATGTCAATGGGGAGCTCATTCCACCATCTTGGAGCCAGGACAGCAAACCCACGTGTTTTCGCCGATGGGAACTTGGGTCCCCCTCGCAGCGAGGGCGCAACGAGTCGTTTGGCTGATGCAGAGCATAGTGCACGCGCTGGGGTGTACGGTTTAACCATGTCCTGGATGTAGGAAGGGCCAGATCCATTCGCAGCACGGTAAGCAAGTACCAGTGTCTTGAAGTGGATTCTAGCAGTTACCGGAAGCCAGTGAAGGGAGGAGCGGAGTGGTGTGGGAGAATTTAGGAAGGTTGAAGACCAGACGAGCCGCTGCATTCTGGATGAGCTGCAGAGGTCGGATGGCACATGCAGGTAGACCAGCCAGGAGGGAGTTGCAGTAGTCTAGGCGTGAGATGACGAGAGCCTGGACCAGAACCTGAGTCGCTTTCTGAGTCAGCTGGGGACGTATCTTCCTGATGTTGTAAAGCGTGTATCTGCAGCAACGGGTTGTAGCAGCGATGTTTGCAGTGAAGGACAGGTTGTTATCTAGGGTCACACCCAGATTCCTTGCAGTCTGAGTCGGGGAAACAACTGAGGTGCCGATGTTGATTGTTAGGTCAAGAGTGGGACAATCTTTTCCCGGGAGGAAGAGCAGCTCAGTCTTGTCAAGGTTGAGCTTGAGGTGGTGAGCAGACATCCACTGAGAGATGTCAGCTAGACAAGCAGAGATGCGTGCAACGACCTGGGTCTCTGAGCGGGGAAAGGACAGAATTAATTGGGTGTCATCAGCGTAGCAGTGGTAAGAAAAACCATGCGGGCTAATGACTGATCCGAGCGAGTTTGTGTACACGGAGAAGAGGAGGGGACCAAGAACAGAGCCCTGAGGGACCCCCGTAGTTAATTGACAAGGGTCGGACTCAGACCCTCGCCAAGTCACCCTGTAGGTACAGTCTTTCAGGTATGAGGTGAGGAGGGAAAGTGCAGAGCCTGAAACTCCAAGTTTTTGGAGAGTGCGAAGGAGGATCTGATGATTCACCGTGTCGAATGCGGCAGACAGGTCCAATAGGATGATGACAGAGGAGAGGGATGCAGTTTTGGCAGTGTGCAGTTCCTCCGTGACAGCAATGAGAGCAGTTTCTGTGGAGTGACCTGCCTTGAAACCAGACTGGTGCGGATCCAGAAGGTTGTTCTGATTGAGATAACAGGAGAGTTGTTTAAAGACAGCGCGTTCAAGTGATTTAGACAGGAACGGGAGGAGAGAGACAGGCCTGTAGTTTATAACATCAGACGGGTTGAGAGTGGGTTTCTTTAGGAGAGGGTTTACTCTTGCCTCCTTGAGACTGTTTGGAAAGTGACCAGAAGTTAGAGAAGTGTTGATGAAATGGGTGAGAAACGGTAGAATATCAGGAGCGATAGTCTGAAGGAGGTTTGAAGGGATAGGGTCCAGAGGACAGGTGGTAGGGGCGGGCAGAGGTAATGAGGGTAAGAACCTCACTTGGAGAGAGAGGGGAAAAGGAGGTAAGTGTGTTGGTGGAAGGAGGGTCTGGTGACCCAGCGGTGAGTAAAGGTGAGTCAGAAAAAGAAGAGCGAATATCATCAACCTTTTTTTCAAAGTGGGTAACAAAGTCGCTTGACAGAAGTGAGGAGGGGGGAGGAGCTTTTGGAGGGTCCAAGAGGGTGGAGAAGATGGAAAATAGTTTTTTAGGATTGGAATAGGAAGATTGGATCTTATCTTGAAAGAAAGTGCTTTTTGCCTGAGAGATCGAAGCAGAGAAAGAGGAGAGGAGAGCTTGATAGGTTAGGAGGTCGTCACGGTGTTTGGATTTCCACCATTTCCGCTCCGCTGCCCTAAGGACGGTTCTATTAGCACGCAGTGCATCATTTAGCCAGGGAGCAGGAGGGGACTGACGAGCCTGCCGAGATGTGAGAGGACAGAGCGAGTCCAGAGTGGATGAGAGAGTAGAGAGGAGAGTTTCTGCAGCAGAGTTTGGAGGCAGGAGATGGAACGAATCAGAGGAACGGAGGGCTGAGAGCACCGACGAGGCAAAGGTAGAGGGGGAGAGGGAGCGAAGGTTACGGCGGACAAGTGCAGGATGGGAAGAGATTAGTTTGTTATGTTTGGAAAGGGATAGAGAGAATGAAATGAAGAAGTGATCGGATGTGTGGAGCGGGTTTACAGAGAGGTTAGAAGTAGAGCAGTTCCTTGAGAATATGAGATCAAGGACATTGCCAGCTTTATGAGTCGGTGGGGACGGAGACAGTGAGAAAGCAAAGGCGGTTAACAGAGATGTTAGTTCGTCTATCTTCCCCGTCTGGAGGTTGAAGTCTCCGAGAAGTACAGCGGGAGGGCCAGTTTCAGGGATGAGTGAGAGGAGATTATCTAATTCCTCCAAGAAGTCCCCCAAGGCGCCTGCTGGACGGTAGAGAACAACAATGGTTAACTGTATAGGATGGGTTACTGTGACGGCATGGAATTCAAAGGTGGAAGGAGTGAAGTTAGGTAGCTTGAAGAGGGAAAAGCTCCATTTGGGAGATAGCAGGAGACCAGTGCCACCTCCTCTGCCAGTGGGTCTGGGTGTATGGGAGAAGGAATATGCAGTGGAGAGAGCTGCTGGGGTGGATGTGTTGGATGGAGTAATCCAGGTCTCAGTGAGAGCAAGGAAATCCAGAGACTGCAGGGAGGCGTAGCCAGAGATGAAGTCAGCCTTGGGAACAGCTGACTGGCAATTCCACAGGCCACCAGAAACTAGATGTTGGATCTCAGTGGAGCACGTGGGATAGACGAGAGCAGGCCGGTTATATCGATTAGGAGATACACGGGGCCAGTGATAATTGCGAGAAGACACATGAACAGGAATAGAGAAAATACACATGATTATAGCATGAGGGGCTAGAAAACTAAAGAAAAGATAAATAAGACACCAGCTCAATCAGAGTAGGATTTGCCTCCTCTTTGCCTCCCTCGTGACTCCCGCAGGACTCCAATGTCTTTGTCAGTCTTTGACTCCCGCAGGACTCCAATGTCTTTGTCAGTCTTCGGCTGTCTGACGCTGAAGCTGACGCTCCAGGAAAGAGCTACCCAAAAATGGACGCCTGATTGCTCAGTTCACACAGCTGTAGGGCCACGGCCCTCTAATTAGTTAAATATCTACAGCTGATGGTCAACAATAGACTGGCCGTGCCTATATTAATGCAGGCTTGAGTGCTGAGACCTGTAAAGCAGGTTTCGCCTGAGCAGATCTGAGATTTAAAATCTCTCAAACGCGATTTAGCCGTTAAAGCTACAATAACAATTTATACAGAGTCGAATAAATGAAACAGAGAAGTCTAATTAAACAAGAATATAACTTACAGTGGTTGCTGCGTCAATAGGTAATGTCGTCACCGGGTCCAGATGCACACTGAGTTCATCAGATTTTAAATGCGGTATTTAAATGCTTTTTAAGGTACAAAATGACTGAGTCACGCGGTTGTACTTCACGCTATCAATAGACTGGCCATGCCTATATTAATGCAGGCTTGAGTGCTGAGACCTGTAAAGCAGGTTTCGCCTGAGCAGATCTGAGATTTAAAATCTCTCAAACGCGATTTAGCCGTTAAAGCTACAATAACAATTTATACAGAGTCGAGTAAATGAAACAGAGAAGTCTAATTAAACAAGAATATAACTTACAGTGGTTGCTGCGTCAATAGGTAATGTCGTCACCGGGTCCAGATGCTCGTGTTTTGATTATATAGCTGCATTAATGTCATTTCACTAATGTAGATGTTTATGGTTAATGTTGACTAAACTTTTTTCGTGCTTTCTATACTGTTTGCTAGTTTAATAAACACCAATGCATTATATTCTCATAAGTGATTATCTACGTTTCTCAGAGAAGCAGCCCTGTTTCCAGCATTGTGACTATGAATTTGCAAAGGATGATACAAGCAAAACCATCTAATCATACAATTAAACAAAGTTGTTGCATAAATGAAGTGGAGTAAAAAGTAAGAATAATTCCCTCTTAATCCATACAATGGAAATACTAATAAGTAAAGTAAGTTTACTTGACAGTCCAGTCCTGTATCCTACATAATAAAATATGACAATCATGAATGTCTTTCTTTTTATGAAATCAGTATCCCACATTTGTTTTAAACACTTGCAAATGATATATGCTAGAAACAAATATTATAGGATTGATATTATATTTACAATGTAAAGTCCTGTGCTCTGCAGGTGCCGGTAAAGAGCAATACAATGACAAAACCTTTCCAAACAAAACAAGGTAGGTAGGTATGTAGGTAGGTATGGTAGACAATAGACAGACAGATAGATACTTCATTCATCCCAAATTGTGAAATGTGTGGAACAAGTATAAACACAATAACATTAAATACAAATGAAAGCAATAGATGCATATACATTAGAAAGGACACGATAAATATTATAACATTTAATGTAGCCTTACTATGAAGGCTAACCTAAATACGGTGCTTTTCTACAGATTACTTTATTACTGCAATGGTAAGGTAAAATTAGGCCAATTAATAAGATGTGAACCACGTCAGTGGTTAAACAGCCACATTTACTGCTGCAAATACGTTGCTGTCGACAGGTAAAGCAGTGGCAACATAGTGGCTGCGGGGCCCGAAGCGGAGCATAGTGGAGTGCATATATTGTCTCTATTATGTCGCTTAATGGGTCGGGCCGGCTCAGCTGCCCATGGATGTATAATAAGAACTGGGCTGTGTTTCACTCATGGTTTCGCTTCGGTTAAATGGATTCCTTGCGTCCCTCAATTGCGTCATTTCCCTGCGACTAGTCCCTCCCACCAGGGAAGCATGGAGAGGCGCAAGGAAACCACGAGAAGCAGGGAAATGAGGCCCAATCCCAAACCACTCCCTCGACCCTACCCCTCCGTGACGGAGTGAACTCCGTCTGTAGCCACACTCGCAGCTCAACGAGGCTCCCTCCTGTCAGATGGAGGGAGTAAATACAGCAGCAAGCTTTGGGACGGCCTCCCCTCTCTCCGGCAGAAACAGGAAATGCCGTAACTGTATGTAACAACGGTTTCAAATCAGCATCTCTTTGACAAAAAATTTAAATTATAATAACTCAAATAAAACTCCAAACATCTTTCATTGTGTTACTTTTTTGTAAAGCTCTTTTAGTTTTACACCTGATGTTTATAAGCTTCTTAGTTTTTGCAACAGTCTGTAAATATAAACAACTTTATAATAAAATGCACACATTTACCTTTTTCTAGACTAAACACAGGTATGATCCTAAGTTAAAACATATGAGATTTTCATGAGGTTGTTAACATCGCAGTTTATCAGTGGATGTTTGCTGGAACTACTTGTAAACAGCTTGTTTCCTGACGGACACACACAGCGTTGAGACGGGTCAGGTAGAGACCGGTCTCAAGTCAGCACCGATGCAGACTCGCTGTTTGAGGGCTTGATAGCCCACTCCCCCTCCACACTCGTTGCTTTGGAACAGCCCTTAATATGGTAGACCCTCCGCGTTGTTAGAAATTAAAATCAATGTTTTTAATGGTATAAAGTACCTTAAACATACCGTCAGTTTAAATGCTGTTTTATACTGAAAAACCAGAAGTTCTTGTGCACAACCAGTTGTTAAGCTTTTATTCTGAAAATCTTTCATCTCCGGTTAGCATTTAGCATCAGGCTAATATACCATTTACTATAGAGGTGAATTTAGCAGCGATATGATATGATGTTGCACACCGAAACCTACTGATTTCAACACTACAACTATAGACGTCGAGATATTATTATTGATGAATATTAAATGAAGGTATAGTTTATTTGAGTACGTTATTGTTTACAGATGTGGGTAGCATGTGACAACATCCGGAACGACCGGAAACCAAACTGCCGTGAAGTATTTCCTGTATTTTTTAGAGTATTGATTACAGCGTTTCGAATGTGTTAAATGAAAAGTCATGAAAGAGTTAAGGAGGAGAAAAGGCGTGTTTAGATATATATTGAATGTACAATGTCTGTATCCTCTGATATGCGTAACAACGGACATTAAAACGTGGAGAGCCGGCCCGCAGGGAGGAGCCAGCAGAGGATATATAACAGCTGATCCAGAGAGGTTCGGCCTCTTTCTTTGCTTACGAGAGCCAGAGACACAGCTGTTTTTTCTGTCTGATCATTCTCCTGTTTGTAACATTACCGCGCCATATTTTTAATTAAAGTAACCATTTGAACTTTCTATAGAGACTCAATTAGTCTCCTTTTTTAAAGCTTCTCTCCTGGACGCGAGAATAACCAACACAGATAACAATTGGTGACCCTGACGTGATTTTCGTTGGACCGGGAGAGAATACAGCCGGCTGTTGGCCGGAGCAGCTGGCATCCGTTCGACACACAGAGAGCTCGTATTCAACTCGTTAAGAAGAAGCCTGTTAAATCGAATTCTTCAATAGTTTATGCAGGACAATCTTAGGACTGTGTGTTTGACGGCTGCTATCGGTTCCTGAAAATAGCTTTGCAATTAATGTTAAAACAGCCTAAATTCATAAATATAGTTATCTTATAACAACGTGGCGTTGCTTTGTCACAAGCAGATGAGTTCAAATTACTTTTTTCTTATATTTAACCCTGCATGCTATTCGTTTGTCTGTTATTACATGTCGGCTTGAGGCCAATCACTTCAATAAGTGTTTCTTGTTACGTTTTAAGTTAACGTGAATGGTTTTAGGCCATTAAGCAGTTGGGACTGTTTGAGGCAAGAACACAATCACAGTGGAAGCTGAGAATATTGGAGTGAGTGTTTGTGTTAACGACAGTGTGAGGCTGTTTTTTTTTTTTTTTTAAAGTCCTTTGTGTGATGAGGCCAATCACTTCAATAAGTGTCTCTTGTTACGTTTTAAGTTAACGTGAATGGTTTTAGGCCATTAAGCAGTTGGGACTGTTTGAGACAAAGAACACAGCCACAGTTGAAAGCTGAGGACATTAGAGTGAGTGTTTAAATAAAAAAGTCCTTTTCGAGGAAAAGGCCTGAAAAGTTTGAAGCTTTCAGTGGTTATTTTTTCTGTTTTCAAACAGACATTGCGTGTGGATTACGACGAGAAATGCGACATTCGTGCGTTAGACAGAAGATATTCTGCTGATTGTGTTTGGATAGCGTCCCATTTTGTCCCATTATAGCGTGTTTAAATGGAAGAGATAACCATACTGGCTCTTAAAGTCAAAACATTTACGTATATGGGTTGAGGGCTATGACGTAAGGGTATGAGGCCCATTTATCATTGTAAACTAAATAGAAATGTTATTTTAAACTGCAGTGTTGTTTTGTGTTGAATTTTCTAGACTAAAGATCACCCCGCCATTATTTCAACTCTGCTGTGAGAGCCATGACGTGTGTTTTCAAATCCCTTTGTTCTTCAGGTTAAAGGTTGGAAAATCAGTTGCCATCTTGTTTTACACTCATGTTCACAATGAACCACACGGCAGTCGCCATTTCGTGAAATGCTAATTGAAAGTACACACTCAGTCCCACTCACATGAGGCTAGGCACTCCATCTTGAGAAGAACCAAATCATATTTCTTTGCAGAGTTGGAACTATAAAATAGACAGGTTATCTTACCGTGGGAAGTTTGGTATTTGCAGGGAAGTAACCATAGTATTTCCTAAAAACCCAATCTAATTTTGGAAGTTTTTCCAGTTTGCAAATGTGTTTTGGCGGTTATGTGCTGTGTTGTTTTACCATAGTGTAATTGTCTTGCCTAGTGTAATTTTCTTTCCATTCTTCAGAAGGAAAATAAGCTTTTCTTGTTAAATAGAGTCAGTCTTGCAACAGCTATCCCTAGTGGATTGAGCTGGAAATTACAACAGCGCACTATGCTGGTAATACAGAATTATTACAAAGATACTATAACATTCTGAAGCTTGATTTTAAGTGTTATAAATGAACACATGCGCAAATCGCCAAGATAGAATTGCAGAGTGGTTTCTAATTAAAAGATGAGAAACTTTGAATAATAGTCTTTCAAACTGGACTGTAGAATATTCAAACACCAATTTATTGAAGCTAACACAAGTTATGACATTTGCATAATTTCATACACTTCGGTATGCACAGTAGATTTAGATTTTCACCAGATTTCTAATTTTCATATTTCAAAGTCAAAACCATACACTGTACAATTTTTATTTTAACATTTTAGATTTTAAAATGTGCATAATTTCTATCTTGTAATTTACTTTATTAATATTTTACAATTTTTTTAAATCATAATTAAAAAAAATTAAATATATAACTTTAAAAAAAAAAAAAAAACATAAAAAAAAAAAAAAAAAACAGGTTTAACAATTCTGATGACATAGGATATTTTTGAAGGAATACAAAGGTACTAGTCAGAGGACTAGTGCTTCAATCTTTGATCATTCGAATAGTTAGAGAACATGTCACCAAGAGAAACTAAGTTGAGACCAGACGCAGAGCCAGGCTCGACTGCAGATATCAAGGGAAGGATAAAAATCAGATCAGATTCTTTGACCTTTCCAAGTAAAAGACAGAAGACATGGAACCAAATAGAGAAACAGTTGGAACAGTGGCAAACAAGAGGACTGATTCCAGCAGATGATCAACCTGGACCAACGAAAGCACATAGAACAGCTGTAATTGACTATGAGAATGGAGAATACCTGCAACAGCAACAAGCATGGATCAAAGCCGGACAACCCCCTTGGTATGGACCTGCTAAAAACGCTATGAGAAAAGCTGAAAAATGAAAAACAACAGTTACAAGTCTGGTACTCCATCTGAAATATGTCAGCCAAGGATTGACGAACAGCATGTATGTGGTTCAAGAAGCAGAGCTCACAGCAAAGGAAGATAAGAAAGAAAATACAGAAGAAGCTCCACTTATCCAAACTTCAAAGCTCCATCCAAGCTTGACTGAAGCACCTCCTCCCTACATGACAGAAGAACACCTTCTCTTTCAACCCTCAATACAAGCCCCAACGTTTGGTGTTTTAGGAGGAGTATTGGAGTTGGACGGTCTCCCCACAGCTACACGTGTCAAAGACTTGGAGTATGAGGTAAGACTCCTATCTGGTGAGCTCAACAGAAGATTGGACGAACTCGGCAGAAGAATGGAAGAGGAGCTCAACAGAAAAATGGAAGAACTCAGCAAAAGAATGGAAGCACAACTCAAGAGAAGAGAAGACGAAGGTTCTCCAGACACAACAACAGTAACTGAAGCTGGAAGACTCAACTGCTCAAAACTCATGCTACCGGTGATAGCGGCTGGAGAAGGAGGATTGAAATACCAATCATGGACTCACAGAGACATGGAAGCATTAGTGGCAAAGCTACCTCCACTCATCAAAGGAGGTCAGAAGTGGGTGAATGATCTGGAGAGATACACAGCCCAAGACCACCTGTGCTTGGGGGAAAATGAGGGCCCTGCTTGGACGGATTGAAGGATGACTTGAGGCAAAAGCAATAGATTCTGAGGCCAATTGCACGCACGACTCGGATGACACTTCATTCAACTACATCAGGTCAAATTATTGGGCTGCTATTAGTCACATCTACCCGACAACACGCAGTTTAGATGCCCTCAACAGCCTGAGGAAAGGCACGGAGGAAGAAATGTATGCCTTCTTGAAGAGATGTGAAGGAGTGTGGGAGGACTACACTGGAGAACGACATGATCTTTCTCCACCTGTTGAAATGTGGTGGAAGAAAGCTGTCGTTAAAACCCTTCCCCCATCAGTGCAGGCAAGCCTGGGAAACGTGGTGGGATTAGACACTAAACCCATTGAAGAATGGGGACTACCCCACACGGAAAGAAAGTATACGAACATATATGCCAATATATGGCAAATATATGCAGAATATATGCTGCATATATGCCATAGCAGGTTCATATATGTGCATATATGTGGATTAATAGGAGATATGTGTCATATATAGCTCATATATTTCCACATATATGCCAAAGTCAGGTTCATATATTTGCATATATCTCCTACAGAATGCCTCATATATAGCTCATATATCTGTCTTTTTGCATATATGTCATACAGAATGCCTACATATATATAGGTCTTTGCAAGGTAATGTGGTAATGTGCATATTATTCCAAAGTTCTATATTACTACATGAATTAATCATTGTACTTATTTCCATTCAATGCAGATTGAGGTTTGCGGATTGCCCAAGACAATTCAATGTATAAAGACAATATTGTTTGATTACGGTATGTTTTATTGTATGAAGCAACATTTTTAGTTTAGTTATTTCACCCAGGACCGGAACCGGATGTTTATATCCGCTCGACGTCAGCTGATCAGTTTAAGATTAGTAAATTATTAAATATTTGATAATTGACCATTATTGTTAAATAGGGCTGTCAAGTTAACGCGTTAATAACGCGTTAACGTAGTTTCAGAGCGCATCGAGTTTAAAATACCATCTACAAGCTGATGCTGACAGCCCCGCTCCTGCTGCCCGCTTGCAGCAGACCACACTTCCACGCTCACCGGCAGGCACCGACTGGCCATCGGGAGGACCGGGAGGGTGTGTGTATGTGTGGCCCGAGCGAGCGAGAGAGAGACCTTACGTGTATTGTTGTTGTTAGCATCTGGTGCTAGCTAGCTGTGCTAACGGATATAAGGAGCTGTTTAAATGAAAACAGAGGAGCGACATTTCGCCGACAACTGCGCCGAGCACTTGACTTTGTGCAGGTAGCCAGACAGTGGGACATTGTACGAGAAGTCAGCACACTCAGCACGGATAGTGCGCGTAACATGATTGCAGCGTCCAGGCAGCTCCCGTTCGAGCATATGCCTTGAGTTGCACATAGCTCCAACGATCCAATACTATGGAATGCCATTTGCGCCATTATTCGCGCGTTTATTAGCGCGTAGTTTCGACATGAAGTTTAGTCTCCTTAAATCACCTTTTAAATGTACTTCTTATAACATGGCATGGTGTAACATATCAAAATGTTCAGTCTCTGGTCTTGCTAGAAATGCAATGTCACTCACCTTAGAGCACTGTCTTATGAGATACTTAGCTTAGAAATCTGATTTTTGGAAAACTTAAAAACTCTTGTGAAAACACAGATGTACTCATGTCATCAATTTTTTTTGGTGTTTCAGATTTGGTTTACCAACGTTTTTGGTTCACAAAAGTAGTGAAATATATGAATTACACTATAGGCCTATATACATGTGTTGTTCATGTCTAAAATGAAAATGTGTAAATTAGAATTTGGAGTAAAATAGTTCTATCACTCTACTTTCACCACAGAAAAGTTACATCAGGACTGATTCATGACTTCATATTCCATACTGAGGTTCATGTGATGTGTACAAATACAAATTGAGCATTACAACTTTTTTTTTCAACCAACTATTTATGTTAACATAAGAAACTGTAAAATCTCAATATTTACAATACAAGGTTCATACACTTTTTCACCAATGATTTTAAATGACTCTTTCATGTGGCTAGCATGCGCTGCCTCGCCCATATTCGAAATATTGAATATGTTACAACACAGTTTACATTTAGCACGTCTTGGGTCAATGTCTTTTGATAACCACAATTGGTACTTATTCTTTAGAAGCCATACATTGTTGAAACTGCACATCCCTGGCATCTTTATATCAAATAGTAGCTCCTGTAGACTAGAGGGCGTGATTGTAAACATCTCTCACCAGCGAAATACTGCCTCAGTTGCCATTTTACATTTCATTATACGATACAGTATTCGGGTTGGTGGTGATGATGGTAGTCCAGGAGTCTGTTCCTGGCTGCAACTCGCGGGGGGAGTCTTGGTTTTTCTCAGATCCATGGCTAGTTTACAACGGTCGTCTTAGAGGGGTCCTTCGTTTTAGATGATTTGCTGAGTGGAGGGTGGGACTTATTGCGTTGAATGGGGGGAGTCATCTGTAGAATGGAGAGTTTTTTAAAAAGTTCTTTAAGCGTTGTAGCTTTTTCATCTATCATTTCCAACCAAGCAGCAATAGGTCAAATTTAAGAATAAGTAATAGTTTGTTAAGATTTTACGGAAAAAGTCAAAAGTATACAGTAGTTTGTCAGAAATATGGAAAAGTCATTGTTTACAAATAGTATGTTGAAAATCAAAAGAAAGAAACTCAATTCATTACAAATTAATGAATATTTTACCCAGTTCTAAAGTTTTGCACCCCTTAAAGAAAACCCCATTCCTTACCAAGTACATATTATACCCTTTGTTAAGTGTTGCGTACATCAAGGTGTATCTTAAAGTATCCTGGTAGCAGAAAATAACTAAAATGTGTAAGGTTATCAGAAAAGAAAAAACCTTGTTTAACTGAACAAGTGTTTTCAAAAAAAAAAACCCTGCCATTAAAAGAAACCGAATTCCTTACAAAGTACTTCATATTCTACCAGTTGTTAAGTGTTACATACGCCAAAGTGTGTCTAAAAGTATCTTAGTAACACAAGAAAAGAGAAAAAAGCATTGATGTTAACAAAAACTGGATTGTTCCACTGAAATAATAAATAAATAATTTCAAAAAGTGCATTTAAAAGAAAATGTATTCAGATAAAGTATTTTATTTTCAGAAATGTTTAAGGTTTTGCATACCTCAAAGTGTGTCTAAAAGTATCTTGGCAAGAGAACAAAAGCCAAAATCTGCCTAATGGCAGTAAAATAAGTGTTAAAATCACAAAACTTGCCTTTTAGAGAAACAGTCTTTTAAAAAAAAAAGACATGATCAAGGGGGCATTAAGATCTTTAAACTATTAATACCCTCTTCACAGAGAATTCCTTGTAGTTAATAAAATAATTAAAACATTAGTTCACAAAAGTCAGATTCCTACAAAGATACAAACAGACGCAGGGCAATAATTCTTTAACAACGTTTTTCAAGCCTTATTAAAGAAACGAGGTATTGCACGTTATGCAACAGCCAGTGATATCCGCAGAGGAGGAAGTGCCCCGCTTACGAAGAAAAGAATAAGGAGAGTTAGAATATTAAGTCCAAGATGGTTACATTTTACCCCCTAAACCATTTGTATTATATTTTTGTTTTCCTAATAAAGACAGAGTCACCTGAATTAATTTTGTCTCCAGACCTTTTTATTTTTATTTTTTACATTGTGTAACAATCTTTAAACATTTGTAGAGAACAAACACTGTGGTTAAAATGAGTGTCTTTATGACGTCTCTCACACCGTTGGTATTTTTCACAAAATACGTTACAGCAGCATCATTTTTTATCACATCATCTTGATACAGAGATAACACATTTTCGTAAGACAACCCAGACGCTCTTTACATAGGTAGAAAACACAATGCTTTTCTTTGAGGGGTCCTTAGTTTTAAATGATCTGGTGAGGAGGGTGTGACTTGTTATGCTGAGTGGGAGGAGGAGTCATCTTTAAAAATGAGAGTCTTTTTCACCAGTATAATGTCCATCGATGTCTGACTCTGTTTAAAAAGTTCTTTAAGCTTTGTAGCTTTTTCATCTATCATTTCCAACCAAGCAGTCAGAGGCACCCGCAAGGATGTTTGAAAAACCCCGCATGTAGAGTTGAAATACTCCAAAACAAAATCATCAGAGGGGTCCTTCCCCAGTGTCACCAAACGGCTTGCGTGGTAATACCATCGCCCAGATGGTCCGCTTTTAGTTTCCCAGACGGTGCTTGTCAGGACTCTTCTTCCTTCTGGCGGCGGGGGAATATCTCCTTCTTCTTCCTTCACAGTGAGGGGCAGCGGTGAAAACTCTTCTTTGATCTCGCATGCTGTCTGCGTTTCTTTGCTTTTTACTGCAAATATCTTGTACACCGCTGGTTCCACGGTGGTTTCTTGATGCACTACTTCTTCCGATACAGTGGTTGCGTGGAGATCTCTGGAAGACACCAGAGTTAACACAGCACAATCTGTTGAGGTCAGTGTCGCTTTAACACTACGGGGTCCATACGTTTCTCCATTCTTCAGATTGTAGAAATGCAGTTCATTCGCCATATAGTTGAATACATAACCCCAAACATCGCCATTTTTCAGAGTCCATTCTTCATGAAGTTCTTCGGCTGGAGGCGTCTGAACCCGGCACAGATACTGCATCCGTTTCTTGATTGGCGCTCCGGACGGATGGCGGTAAGTTGTCACAGGCGTCTCGCTGATTAAACCGATATCGAGGCGTCTCTTGGCCATTTTTCTTTTTTTGAAAGGTGACTTGACGAGTGGAAATGACTGGCTTTTATTTAGTCTGCATGGATTTCTTTTTTCACCTATTTCCACCCCCCACTATCTGCTGGCCTCATATCGTGTGACAGGAAGGGGTGGAGAAAGGGGGAGAGGCCTGGGCTGTGAGGGGGCGGGGGCTAGACTGTCTCACGCATAACTTCAAAGAGACACCTAGATTAACATCAGAGGCTTATAACACACCGGTGTGTTATAAGCCTCACGCATAACATCAAAGGACAAACATCAAAGGCTAATTAGATTAGACAACAAAGGGCTCTGAGGGACAGGGGCCAGACAGTCTCACACATAACTTCAAAGAGACTGCCTTAATCAACACCTAGATTAACATCAGAGGCTTATAACACACCGGTGTGAAATCACACCTACCTGTTATAACACCTCAACCCTCACATCAAAGGATTAGACTACAAAGGGGTATGAGTGGACAGGGGCCAGACAGCATACCTTCAAAGAGACTGCCTTAATCAACACATCAAAGGATTAGACAACAAAGGCGCTACACAGGGGGGCTTTTCACACCTACCTGTTATAACACCTCACCCCTCACATCAAAGGATCTCGAACAATGGGAGGCGGGACTTAGCTCATTTGCATAATTGGGGGCGTGCATACCTGTCACTTTTCATGCATACTAATGAGACGAAAGCGGCATGATTAATACTACTATTAAACCTTAGAAAATCTTGAAAGGGATGTGCAAAATATGTCATTATATACAGTCTTTAATTAACTATTAGTAGAGAATAACGAGTAATTAATATACTTTATAGGGATCCTATTAATATCTAATAATAAAAATAATGAAATTCAATAACATGCTTTAGCCACTAGGTGTCCCTTTATATCAGCTGTGCATCTTTATGGTGTAAATACAGCCTATCTACCAATTGGATCAAATATAAAAGTCAGCCAAATTAGTGTTGATACTGCAAGGAGACGTATTGTGTGAAAAGAAATGTAAGATGTTGTTTAATTGCTGATATATTTATGATCTACGTCACGTTTTCAGTTCCTCATGTTTGTCTAGAAGTCTTCTCATCAGGGCTCTATAAATAGAGAACTACGGCAGATATGTAATATTTAATGCAGCCGAACCGTGTATTACAATGCCGTTATGTGATGACTTTCAAAGAGAAAAGCAAGCACACTCAGAATAAAGTATTTTTAAAAAATGTTTTCGGTCTGTTTCCGGTATTTGTTAATGATGATGTGCTGTGAGATGTGAAACTGGAATTGCACAGGGGAAAATAACGTATCTTTAGATGCAGATTTTGTTAAACTAATACGTTTGCGCTGTGGACCAACACTATACATTGACGGGGAAGGGGGTAGCAATAAAGATAACACCATTAAACAGTTAAAGAACATAACAGAAATAATATCGATAGCAGCGTCCCTAGCAACCACCTTGGTAACAATGAAAACGTTCTATGGACGCAATTTCCTGAAGTAATCTTCGTAATAACCAGCAAACTAAAGATCATGTACATCCACTGCACACATAATCTGAAATAACAACTCATATTTATCGCATCAAATGACATCAAAACGCATTTTAATGGCCAAACTAACTTTAAAATAGGCATTTTCCACCGAGAATAAAACGAAGTTCGGCCATGTTTTTTTTTTCTGCAGGGAAAAATTTGAAGATCACGTGACATAGACGCAAGCCATTGGAATTAATGGTGGAAAAAAACGGGGTTTGTCAAATAGAGCACATGGTGTAGTCCTAAACGATAGCTGGGGATTCTGGGGATTCTGGGTAGTGTAGTGTCTTCTGCCATCCTTTACTCCGAAAAAATATTTGTTTCTCCGAATCGAAAGGGAAAAATACAAAAGCATTGCACACAATTTAAACCAATCAATGTTGTGTAATTAACAAGTATAATCTGGTGTTTTTTAGTCGATGAGTAGTGCAGATATCATTGTAAAATCAATCGACAGTAAGGGGAATACTTACTTCCGGGTGTACAATTATCCGTTATCCAATGAGAATGGACGCTCACATTGCCTTT
The DNA here is from genome assembly GCF_902827175.1 of Gymnodraco acuticeps. Taxonomy (NCBI): domain Eukaryota; kingdom Metazoa; phylum Chordata; class Actinopteri; order Perciformes; family Bathydraconidae; genus Gymnodraco; species Gymnodraco acuticeps. The sequence goes on along the minus strand of NW_022989761.1, from coordinate 32,125 downwards.
AAGGGTAGCCGACACAAACGAATGCCGTGCTTCCATGAGCGTCAAATCCCGCCACAGATGGAAATACATTGCAATCAGTTGAAAGCTATTTGCGTCCCTTTATGAAGCTGAAGGAGCCTAGGAGCGTCACAACTGCACGCCACGGGACCCTGACCAAACGTCGCTCCTGGACGATTATGGAGTGAGAGTGTGTTGTGAATGGCCAGAGCTTCCACCTGACACATTTGTTTTGTCACCAATGTTAGAAATACTGTCATTTGGCCCAATATTATCCAGCTCCTCATTTGCATGTAACACATCATCGATTTCATCATCCACAACCTGTATGCATTTCTCCCTGTTTGCATGGACCCATTTTTCCATTTTGTGTATTACTCCTTTAACATTGTGCATTTGATTTTGAAACCATTCCGTTTGTTTAAACATTTCATCCTCAGGCAACAAAGGTTGTAATGACTCATGCAACCTTGTAGTTTCCCCAGACAGTCTCCACAACATTTCATGTTTGATTTGCATGTCAGAAACATTTCCATCTGAAATCATCATTTGTTCCAATTCCTTTGCCATTTTACACAATTGCTTTATCCCAGAATTCCTGTCCTTTTGCATAGATAATATATTTGCTTCAGCTGCTTTATATGTGAGTTTAGCTGTCCTTTTACCAAGCCCATCCTCCTTTTCAGTTTGATTGACAGCAGCGTTAATTTCTTTGTTAATTTCCTGATTTTCCTCGTTACTCATGGCCATTATTTAGCAATCCACGGGGGCTTTGTTTAGAATTACTTTATGGGATTTGCCTGTATCTCGTTGCGTGAAGTCCACTCTCCTCCGCAACCTTTTATTCATTAATAAATACTCCTACCGTGACTTTGATGTTTGGTCCGTCCCCGTTCCTCTTGCGGGTGCGTAACGTGGATTTCGGTCGGGAAAAGTCAATGAATACAGAGCTGTCCTCCTGTGTCCATCCGTCTTTGGAAGCAAGTTTTTCAACAAGTGTAAAGGCAACCGAACAACAAATATTTGCCAGTGAGGGATATGGTGTGAAGCTTTTCCAGACGCGTGGTGTTGACAGCAAATCAGGTCTTCTCTTTGAGTGCATTTAAGATGTTTATTTGGATTGCAGGATGATGACAGCAAAACAAGAGCCGGGTGTTTAACTGATAACTAAACAACTAACTGTCATAAAGAAATAAACCAAAATTAACTCAAAACAAAATAAGAAAATAAGCGAAAACACGCACGGTTGAAAAACTGTGTGGCTTCCCTCTGGTGATTTCCATTCCCTAATGCCGTGCACCTGTGTCCTCCCCAAATATGGCTGTACCCTGAAATTGGCTGTCCCCGCCTATGCCCAGGTCAATTCAGTAGTATCACAGCACCTTCATATACAAATATGAAAATACATCAAATTGGCTGCAACAAGAAGAATGTTGTTTATTTCTGTGCCAATATACTGTATATATTTTTTTCTTTATAAAATCTCAGTATTCACTTCATTCACTCTGGTGTTCGACTTCATTTATTACCCATCCTTTAAGAACCTGGAATACTGGTCCAGTTTTCACACACCTGACAGACTGGTTACATTATCTATCAAAACCCAGTTAGATTAACATTAATTGGATTGCACACTTTGTTTGTTTGTTTGGATATGTAGCAAATTCACATTTTAATAGCACTTAATGACTGACTGAATGGAAATGACAATAAATGAAAATGTAAAACGAGAAAAGCGATCATGAAAATGTTTCCAAGAAATTAGTAAAATGATTTTTGACCACTTTGTTGTTCAGATATATCACATATTTGTAACTAAATGATACATTAATTGAAACAAAACACAGTATAAACTGAGGAGTGACTCTCGTGAGGTTCATGTATTTTCTTCACTCCGCTGGGAAACTGCTCTCATGTCAAGAAGCATCAGATCAGTGCATGCGCTGCATCGTCCAATCAGTGAGCGATACACAGTAAGGGGGCGGGGCAAGTGTCTGAGGATTTAATCGGAGGATGGTCTGGTGGTTCCTCGATTATCGCTCCTCCATTATCGCTCCTCGCTCCTCGATCCTCGGTCCTCCGGCAAAAATAAGGCCATTGGGACGCTACTCAAGATGGCGCAGACAAATCAACTTCCGGTGAGACCGAGACCGAGGAGCGAGGAAGTGAAAAATAAGAGAAGTGAAACGCAGCCCCGGATACAGCGTGGGAGGCGGGGCCTCGTTCATTGCGCATGAAGACAAAATTGCCTGACTTTTGAGAGAGCGAAACGTCACAAAAGTATTCATATAATCATATAATCCACATGAACGTGCCGGGCAGCGCGGTCCCGTGGGTTAGATCCGCGTTCATAATGCCGAGGAAAATAACTCTCAGAATAACGTTATTAGCTTGAGGACAGAATGTTTTTAATAAGGGCTATACAAATGTTCATACTGGTATAGTTTATTTAGTTTAAAAGAAATGATCCAACGATTTACAGTGTCTCTTTTAGGGATCGACCGATATGGCTTTTTCAAGGCCGATACCGATATCGATTATTAGTAATCAAGGAGACCGTCAGACCGATAACCGATATTTGGAACCGATATACATTTGCAGTAAAATCAGAAAATCTTGGTGTCAAAATGTAGAATAACACAAACTCCAACACAACTTATTTGAAATGCATTTAAGCATATATTAGCCTATGTTTAATGAACTTTTAAACATCTTACAACTGGTTTCCTCTCTGTGCCCTTTTCTTTAGTGCAGTCATCTGCAATGAGTTAGAGAGAGACAGAGAGTTAAAAGTGGGGCTGCAGGCTGACATGCTTAACTAACAATAATGCTTAATTTATTATATCAAAACAATGCCTGTCTATCTAGCATACAATCCCAATAAGCTGCTAGCAAAACACTAGTGCTAGCTAATGTCTTGCAAAATATTAAAAGTGAGGCTATTACAGTAGACCTAACGTTAGTAGCCTCACTTCTAATATTTTGCTAAACATTTGCTAGATACATGTTGGCTAGCTAATGAGCTTCACATATCAACCTGAAAAACTGCGAGGTTCCACTCGCAGCCCCCCCCCCCCTGCACCACAGTTACTCCGCTGCGAGACGCTACACGCACCCCCAACCCTGACTGACTTCCCGCGTCCCTGTGTAACTGGGAAACTGATAGAATTGGATCATAAGATCTTGGTGTTTTTGCAACTTCAGCATAGGGGATTGGGATGTTTATTGAACTTCGGCTTTCAACTGATTTACCTTCGAAACTCTGCCGCTCAGCGCTGCTGCTTGCTTCAATCTGTGGCCGTTTCTCAATCGCAAGTAAAACTGCTGCAGAGCAACTATTTCAAGTATACTACGTCATCGAGTGGCGCCGAAGGACTGTTTAAATGCATGTTAAGGCCCATTCCCAAACCGCCCCCTACACCCTACCCCTACACCCTACCCCTCCGTTTGCGCGTTCACGCGGAGGGTCTGCCATATTGAGGGCTGTTCCAAAGCAACGAGTGTGGAGGGGCCTGGGGGAGTGGGCCATCAAGCCCTCAAACAGCGAGTCTGCAGCATGGATGTATAATAAGAACTGGATACAGTGTGGGAGGCTGGGCCTCATTCATTCCTATGAGAGTTGCTCATTAGCGCATGATGATAAAATGGCCCAACTTTTGAGAGAGCGAAACGTCACAGATTACCCGGCATGCCTGAGAAGTACCCGTATATAGCGCATGCGCAACTTTAACCAAAATGCTCGTTCACATCAAGCACGTTAATTTGCGTACACGTAAGTTACAGAACCGCGCGTTCATGACAGCATGGTAATGATTTGTTATTATGATGGATTTTATATTAACGAGGCGGCAGTTAGCAGCTAGCGGCTAGCTAGTAATTATGCTAATGTACACATCAATCGTTATGTACTTATATTACGCTGTAACAGGATCTAGTGATATCCAAGCAACAGAGCTTCATTTAGCATGAAATAATTATTGCACTGTATATATATATACACAGTGCAATACGAAGCTACAGGGACGTTAATAACGTCGGTAATATTAACTTTATTTAATACAACATTTACGGTACAAGATTTAATCATACTGCCCATGTAGTATAATAATGAATTACAGCAAACATGTGCAATATATCCATTATTACAGCTCCGTGGGCTGGCAGTAAGACGATATGGGTCCGTTCTTATTGTGCATCCATGGGTAAAGATAAACACAACTCACATTGGTTTCTCATACAGCATCTCTGTAAACTACGGCCGTGTCTCAATTCAGGGGTTGTATCCTTCGGGGTACCCAGCCTACGCGGTCGACGCAGGATGCGGCCGACAAGACCTATGAAGGTAGATATGGTGCAAAATGCGAGAGCGTCTAAAACCTGATGTGAGCACTTGCAGAAAAAAAATCTGAGCTTGTGTGCATACATTTACACTTGTATAAAATATCCACGTAATAGTGAACCAAATGTACACTTGTATAAAATATCCACGTAACTGTGAACCAAATTTGAAGTCACAGAAGAAAAAAAATGTTTTACAACTTGACGAATCTGCTCTGTGGCAGTATAAATCGACGAATCTGCGGTCTTGACTTTTGCTACACTTCTTGCGATAAAGGTGTCGCAAAAGTAATTTTCACCTGTAGATGTGGGGGAGGGAGGGGGGTTGGAGCGAAGGGGCGGAGCTATCAGAACAACGAGGCTTGCTTGGGTCAGTCCAGAGCCATATAATAGAAGAGTTACGACAACGGAAGTCCAAAAACGGTTATCGTCACGTGGTTCATGTAGAAGAGGATCGTTCCCCGGAAGTTCATGGCGGGCAATGTGAATGCATTGATAACAGGAGATAGAACTACGATTTTTGGTAATTATTAGTGAATAAAGGTTTTGATTTGCAATATTTATACAACAAATCGATATGTGTACTGTATGTATTTACATCAATATGTTTTAAAAAATAAAATAGAATTTGCTAATATTAAGTGATAATATTAGGATTAGTGTGAACAACTAGTTTACATGTTAGGCTAACAGTGCCTTGGTTAAAGAGCCTGTTGCTGTTTATTTATAGCTTTGAATTCTTTAAAAACCAATATTATCTTCTTAAACTTGTATGGTAGTCAGGAGCATCACTTTCTAATGTTTATTGATATATTTAGAGGGAGGGGATCTAAAGTAATGCTTTAAAATTCAGATTAGATTAATGTCTACCATTTTCTTAAATTCATGGTAGTTTCAGTAATCCCATGGTAATTGAGGACACAAGTTATCTAAATGACTAATGTCATCTCTATGGCTTTCAGAAAGGACAGGAGACCGACAGGTGACTATCAAAGGACTAGCAGCAGCAGCATGATGATGATGATGATGTTAAGTGTGTTGTTTTAGGAACATCCATTGCAAATACATGGAATTCAATAAACATTGAATAGCATATCATGCAGTTTGTCTGTGCCTTTTCCTCCGTGTTGTCCTGGTTTGCTGTGCTGCCTCCTAGTCGCCACCATGGTTTGCTGTGCTGCCTGGGGATGCTCAAATCGCTCAGAGAAAGGAGTACGAATGTACAGCTTCCCCACTGACACAGAGCGGAGGAAGCAGGAGCAATTTCACGACCAACAGCAAAAAAATATGTGAGGTAATTATATACAGACACTGCATTTGCACTTTTTCACAAAACGAAAACCACACCATTGGGAAAGCTTAATGTTTTGTTTAATACAAAAAAACAGGGAAAGGCTTGAAAAACACTGAGAGTTGAGACTCAGGGTGCAGGGTGAGGGTCTCAGTGCAGGTATTCAGGCTCCATTGAATCCCCCTCTGGTTCTTGTGCTGAAAGAGGGAGTAACAGACAGGGGAAAGGGTTATACACACCTATATAGCACACCTATTGGATGGGAAATTGCCTTGGGGAGATAAGGTGTGGTCTTTGTTCCCAACTGAAGTTATGGAACTTTATTATTTGTGAGTTTAACAAAGTATGACAAATGGCATCAGTAACATATGTGATATGAATTTCTATAAAGTTGTCTCACATTCTTGGTCATATTGTATATACAGTATGTAATGAGTATAACATGTCCAGTAAGTATAAAGTGTTTCCTAATACTGTGTATTCAACCACTATGGAATATGTATGTGGGCAGACAAAACTGAGTTGTTCTGTGTGTGAAGTAACCTCAAGTCACTCCGCAGGCACATTTTGATGCAGACCAGTTTGTCAAGACAAAAAAGGGCAAGACTAGGCTGAGAGCAGAGGCTATACCCACCATCTTCGTGCATCGCCCTGTGGTCAAAAAGAGAAGGGCCCCTGCACCACGATTCACCCCGGGACCTGTATCTACAAAGCCCATAGCTCATGATCACAGCGATAGTGTGAAAGGTGACACAGGTATAATAAGTATGAACTCTTAGTAACAAAAGTAATATTTGTTATTTTTAAGTGGTATAATATTTAAATGTTCGAACATTTACAGTGCCATGTCTTCTACTTACATTAGTCTCAAAGATTGAGGGAAGAAGGGATGAGGAGACTGAGAGAAAGGAAAGTGAGGGTGAAGAAAGAGAGGACATGGCTAGTGAGGAGAGACAGGGAGGGCGGACACCACCCACTCAGCCAGCAGCCAGTCAGCATACGAGGGAACCAGCAGCCAGTCAGCATACGAAGGAACCAGCAGCCAGTCAGCATACGAGGGAACCAGCAGCCAGTCAGCATACGAGGGAACCAGCAGCCAGTCAGCATACGAGGGAACCAGCAGCCAGTCAAACAGATCTATTACAACAATTAAAGAGAAAATTAAAGAGCCAAGAAGGAATCACCAAAAAAGCAAAGGCTGCACTAAGAAAAATCAGGAAGGAAAATGCAGCTCTCAAGAAAACAATGAAAATTAGGGACAAGAAATATAAGAAAACGTTTTCAAAAGACCAACTGAAGGCATTAGGCAGACTCACCACAAAGGGGATGAAATGGAGCAATGAGACAATTAAGAAGGCTTTAAAAATTCGCTTTGCGAGCGGACCAACGGGTTACAAAACTCTGCAGGAATTGAAGATTCCCCTTCCAGGAATAAGGACACTGCAAAGAAGGATGCAATGTGTTAAGTTTGAGCCTGGTGTGTTGAAAGAGGTCTTTGATTTCCTAAAATTGAAGGCAGATAGATTGACAGACCTTGAAAGGGAGTGTGTGTTGACCTTGGATGAAATGGCAATCACACCAAGTGTGGAGTTAGACATGATTACAGGCAAACTGTATGGTGATGTGACTTTACCAGGTCACACAGGGGTGGCAACACATGCTTGTGTGTTTATGTTGGCTGGAAACACAACACGGTGGAAGCAAGTAGTGGCATATCATTACACTGGCAATTCTACCAATGGAGCAGAGTACAGGCCAATCATTATTGATATAACACAGAGGGCAGCATCCATAGGGCTACATGTGCTTGATGTCCCCACCGACATGGGTAGCCCTAACCGAGCCATGTGGAAATCCTTTGGGGTGGACCAAAATAAAACATCGGTGCCACAACCAGCAAAACCAGACAGGCAGCTCTATTTCATGCCCGATGTTCCACATCTGGTAACATTTTTAAAAAGTGCCCTTGTCCGTGGGCAGGTCTTCATAATTCCTGAGGATGTTGTTAACAGAGAGAACCTCCCCTCTAACGAGGTTTCTGTGGTCCCCATTAAGGACTTATTGACCTTTCAGGAAGGGATGGCCTTAAAAATAGCTCCCCATCTTTCAGCTGCAGCCATCGAGCCAAGTCACTTTGATAACATGAAGGTTGGTCTTGCTCTAAATGTGTTCAGTAAGGCTACAAGTGCTGGGCTGAAATACATGGTGCAGCAAGAAAACCGCCCTCTGTCATACCTGACGACAGCGTGGTTCCTGGAGCAGGTTGATCGTTGGTTTGATCTGATGTCATCTCGCCATCCAATTACAGCCCTGAGCAGGCTCAAGATGGAGGAGTACCAAAAGGCCATCACCGTCCTCCAGAACATCGTCCATCTGTTTCGTGGGATAAAGATAGGTCAAACGGGAGGTTGGAAGCCTGTTCAAACAGGGGTGATAATGGCAACAACATCAATTTAGTCCATACAAGAGGAGATGCTTACACAAGGACACAGGTTTGTGTTAACGTCAAGGTTCACACAAGACTGCCTTGAAAATACATTCAGCTGTGTGAGGTCTAAAATCCTGTCCCAACTCCAGTGGAATTCCATCATGCACTGAGAATCATATCTGTGGGGCAGTTCCTCACCACCATCAGCTCTGGGAGCTACCAGGAAGACCACAGTAGCTTTTTGGCAGACTTCCTGGAAAATCACAACATCAGTCAGAGTGGAACAGCTGATGGCGGTGAACAGAGCAGCAGCACCTGACCTCACAAAAACTGAGAAATGTATTCTCTTCCATCTTGCAGGCTACATCGTCCACAAAATCATCAAGTTTGCCAGCATCTGTGAAAAATGCAAAATTGCAACAGAGCACCATGATGAGAGTCCTTCTGGTGACAACAGCTTGTTAGTGGACTTGAAAGACTTCAAGGCAGGTGCTCTTTGTCGTCCCTCCCAAGAAGCCTTTGACTTCATTCACCAAATTGAGGAACTATTTAGGACCAAGACTGGTTCCTCCCTCATGCAGCTCCCCAACGCAGTGGTTGTCTTGGAGAAAGAAGCTCAGGCCCTCTCCAGCAGGCTTCCGTCATGCTGTGGAGTACAACAAAAACTCGTAAAAAGATTCATACGGCTGAGGCTGAGAATTGAGGCCAAACAAATCAGAAATGACAGAAAAAAAATGTAATTAAAAGATGGCCATTTTGGAAGCAAGAGCCAATCCAAAAAGGTGAAAAGGAACAACAGCAGCCAAGCTACCACATCCAGCAACCCCCAAACAGATCCACAGCTGCAATCATTTCCATTAGCCGTTGCAATGGAAATATTTGGACTAAACATTGCTCTTCCACCTGCCAGCACCCAGCTAACATCACTGCCCCTCCACCTGCCAACATCACTGCCCTCCACCTGCCAGCACCCAGCCAGAGGAGCACAAACAACAAAAACAAGCAAGGTGTACCGTCGTGTACCTGGAAGTTTGGGTTGGCAAAATGGAGTAAGAGAGGGACTTGAAAAACCTTGGTGGCTCTCTACTCATGTTGTTACAGTTGTCTTGGTTACAGCTCTCAAGTTTTTTTTTGTGTGCCATTTCCACATCTTTAGAAATATGAAATACAAAATTGAAGTGAAATCAACCTCTTCTCTGGAGAACAAACGTTGAGTTCTCTGTCTTGTGAGTTTGCAGTCTTGCAGTTTTGCTCCTCCACCTGTAACATCACTGCCCCTCCACCTGCCATACAGTAGGTTACTAACAAGATTACTTATATAATACAGTGATAGAATACATGTTTAGTATGCTTACTTATATAAAACAGTAGTATTAAACTTACCTTGTGTTTTCACTCTCACTTAAGTCCCTCTCCCTTTGCCATCAATCCAAAATCAGCTGAGCTGCAACATTATACAGACAGGTAATAATCAACATAATCACAAGGACACAATATGGCTCTGCAAAAAACACTCACTCTTACACGCACCAACGTTATATTTATCTAATATTTAACTCCCTCCACCCCCGCATACAATTCCGTTTAGAAGCCCCTCTTCTCTAATTCAACAACGTTGGACGAAATGACATTAAGAGAACGGAATTTACAATTAAAAGGCTGTTCAACGTGTGTTGCTAACTTGCTTCGGTATCCTAGTTTAATCTGTTATCTGTAAACGTTCCCTAAATCTACTAATTTAGGGATAATCCACTGACATCCTTTAATACACATGTTAATTTGAATCAGATGTACTGATAATATCCGCAATATAAATCTTTAAACTTCTTCTTACCTTTAAAAGTCCGTCACGAACGGTCTATTATGCTGCAACTCTACAGCTCTGCTAGCCTTGGCGCTAACTTCCGGGGAACGATTGAGAGGCTCCACGATCCGCCATTGCTGTAAAAAAGTGGTCCATTGGAGTGAACGGAGATGTCGTAACTCTTCTATTATATGGCTCTGGGTCAGTCACACAGTCACAGCCACAGTCAGGTCGAACCGGATGACTGCAGGGCTAACGGTTCGCTAACGGTTTGTGTCGTTACCGCTGACATGGCGCGTCAATCAACGGTAAGTTTTGCCCATTACTTGCCCAGTATTACTTTGAATATTATTATTGTGATTGTGGATTAAATCCGCTTTGAAGACTACCGTTTTATATCGTGCAGTTTAGCGGCAAAATAACGTCAGTTAGCCAGCTAACGCTAGCTTTGTTGAGTTTATGCTAGCTAAACAAGTTGTGGTTGTAGTCTACAGCAGTAATTAATATATTATAGCCTACTGCTTTGGCACTAACGGTTGATAACCGTTTATGAAAATAAAACCAATTGAACTGTACTGAAATAATGACAAGTTTTATAATTGTCTTGGGCTCCTGCTGTGTTTTTTAAAGCCTTTGTAAATTATCCATGCTATTTTCTATTTAGAACGAAGACTTCAGAATTTTAAAATCCCTTCACGTTTGTATGCAATTGTGCTAAATTCAACTCTGGAATCAAGCAAATATTAATATGTTTGCATGACATTAGTTATTTATATTTTGATATCACTTAATTATACGTTTAATACATTTAAGTCAAGCTAAGGTACATGTGATGGTAGCTAGTTAGTGCTCTTACCTGTGAGGCCTCCTCCAAACAGCATTATAACCAGACTGTATCATTAAATCTAAGTACCAGTTCTAGATCCTTGACTTTAGACAAACAATTAAAAAGACAAAATGTATTTAAAGACCAATCTTTATTTGAATGTGCCTCTTGAGATATTAGTTATACAGTAATAGTATTGATAATCTAAAAAAACTGAGTAACTCAACAGTTAACTTTATATTTCTTATTGTCTAAAGCATTTATTATTTTCATTTTTCCCCCCTCTCATATTCAGTGTGGACGGATTGAGACAGCGTGGTGTCCAGAGGGCTGCAGAGACTTCAGGGAGAAACCTCCGTGTGATGGACGTCCTGTCTGTTGGTTTTGGAGAGGACTGAGGGTCTTTCCTCAGCGAGGAGGACCAGGCCTGATGGAGGAGCCCATGCTGGGCATAGCTGATATCAACTGCACAGGCCTAGTCTGTCACGTTATTTGACTAAATGTGTTTACTTATACATTTAATAGGTTTACACCTTCTGTCCATATGTGCTTTTTATTTAAAACATGTTTGATTAACTTTTGGTTCACATTTCAATAAATTGTATTTGCATTCCTTTTGTCCATTATTCTTACTGAAAATGTTAGATTACACATTCACATCTGACTGAAGATTGGCCCCATTTATTTGTGACGTTGCAAACTTTGCGGTACAAGGCACAAGTGATGTGAAGCTCATAAAGTGAGGCAAATAGAAATAATCAGCTGATGGAGTGTAGATGTGGAAATAGATGCATCCCATCAGCTGACTGTGTTTTTCGCCACACTTTATAAGCCTGACTATAACCACCCCTTTGAGGTGCAGGCAGCGTCACAAACAAATGATGGTCCTGATAGACTACAAAAATATTCGGTGTGCAGATCTTTGTTTTCACAATATAAGTAGTTTCTTAGTGAATGTCCTGTACTGGTCTTAAAATCTCATAACATCCGCCCTTTAATGTTCCTCTTGGATGTTCTTCTTGACCCTCAGAGAAAGAGTCGTGTCTTTCGGGCATGTCCTTTCCTAACAAAAATGACAGGAAACATAAAACATTATTGCAGAACAAGTGTGTTATTTATGAAAGAGGTGTGTTTAGTTGCATTAACTCCGAAAACCGTAGTTAATGCAACTCAACAACACCTGGTTCTCAAGGCTAATGCTAGCCCGAAGCCTGCGAATGTCTCACCGGACGTGTCGGTGTTGAACTCAGCTGCTACTGAGCCTACCAACACCGCAATTCTCGAGCTTCTTCAAAAGCTATCTGAGGACCAAACAAAGCACTTTACTGACCTTCGGAAAGAGCTATCGGAAACGCGGAGAGCCGTTGTTGCTGTTGAGGAGAAGCTAGCTGACGTGCTTACCCGAATTACCAGTGCTGAGGCCCGGCTGGATATGCTGGAAGACACAGAAGACCGGCGCCGCAATTCTCCGCCAGCCCTGGCTTCGGAGGTGGTAGAAACGCTCAATGCTAAGCTAGTGGAATACGAGGATAGGGATAGGCGGGTGAATCTACGCATCTATGGATTCCCGGAGCATTCTGAGGAGAAAGATGCTTTATCCTTCCTGAGGACAGCGCTGCCAGGACATCCTTCAGACGGATTTTCCTGGGGGCCTGGATTTGGAGCGTGCTCACAGGTCTCTAGCGCCAATCAGGCCCGGGGCTCCACCGAGACCTTTCGTGGTGCGTTTCCTGAGATTCCAGCAAAAGGAGCACATGAGAAACGTCGCGAGGGAAATCGGAGATGTCAGGTGGAAGACCCATAAAATAAGCTTCTACCAGGATTTCTCAAAGGCAACGCAAGATCGGTGACGCTCCTTTTTGGAATGTAACGGCTACTTCACTCGGCTAAGATCCCGTTTGGCATCGGATACCCGGCTGTGCTGTCCTTCACTGCACCCGGTGGGACTAAGCACCGCTTTGACGACCCGAAGAAGGCTATGCAGTGCATCAGAAGTTTATAAACTTATAAGTGTTATCACGGACAGCGGACTGTGTCTTAGTAAACTGATTATTAGCCCTCCCCCTCCCCTGAAGAACACTGCATTATTGTGGTAAGACATTTTGAGCTCCGGTTTTATTTGATAATTCGTAGGTGTTTGGCATAATATTCTAAGGGCGGTGGGGGGGGGGGGGGAGTGTGAAGTTTCAGTTACGCTGTCTGTCTGGATGGAACCCCCGACCCACGGGGCGTATACGTAGACCATAGTTTTTGGACTGCCTTTTTCTTTCTACATTTATTTGTTTAATTCTTTTATTATGCACTGACCATATGTAGACCGGTAAGTCTTTCTCTTGTATTCCTAGCCAAGCATAATTTGTCCTGTGTGTATGTGTGGGCTGCGTGTGTGGTTGTCGCGCTGGCGGTGTGTTTGTGGCATAGGTTTGTGGGTGTCTATTTGTATGGAAAGCTCAAAGTGCCATAATTGCGCATCCGTGCTCGCGGGTGTATCGCGTGGTGGCGCGCACGGCCTGGTTGTGCCTATACGCGGGATGGAGTTAAGAGTGTACGGACGCTGATGTGTATCGGCTTGGTGGGAGAGTGCTGGTGCGAGTGTATGCATGTAGGTGTTGGGCAGGCTGTATGACTGGGCTTATATCGACATTCCATGTCAAAGTGGTACAAACTATTATCTTGTTGTATCTCTTTTTCGTTTATTTCACATGCTCTTACGTTACTTGGCCACATTTAAATGTTTCTCTTGATTATTTGATGTTGTGATGGATCTTTTGCATGTGTTCTGATGACTCACTACGCTGACGTGTTGCTCAGCAGTTCGTTAGATCATTGTCTAGCAATGAACAGATATCACCTGATCTAATGGTTGGTGATGGTGCTGCCCCTCTTAGGCAGTTAGAGGTTCCCAGATTTGAGTTATTTGTCCAGTTAGGGACTTATCAGGAATTGCTCGAGGAGGGACATATCTCCTCACTTTTCTTGGGTTGTTTTTGAGTTTGTTTTATGTTTTATGTTTTTTCTTTTTTGGGGAAGGTTTTTTTTTGGGATCCAGATCACCATATCCTGCTTGTTGAGGTGACTATAGTTTATATTGTATTCTTACACTACTCTACTTATGACTAATCTCAATTTAATTTCCATTAATGCCAGGGGACTGAATATCCCACATAAAAGGACCACTATTTTAGGATTTTTGCATAAGAGAAATATTGACTTTGCCATGATACAGGAATCACATTTACTCATCAAGGATGCGGCCCGCTTTGCAAATAGGCTCTATCACCCTATTGTCTTTTCGTCTGCTCCTACGAAGACCAAGGGTGTGATGATAGTTTGTAGGCGCAAGCTGAAATTTGATCTGATCGGCTCTTGGACAGACAAAGAGGGGAGACTGGCCATTGCCAAGATTCGTCTGGACGGGCAGAATATAGCATTGATTTCTGCCTATGCTCCCAACACTTTTGAGGCTGGCTTTTATGACCAATTAACCAAAACTCTACGGGATCTCACAGGCTTTCGTCTGGTTATGGGCGCAGATTTCAATGCAGTATGGGGATAGCAGTATGGATAGAACAGGTGGGGCAGAGAGTAGAGACCAACGTCTCGCTTCTGATGCGTTACGCAGGTGGGCGGCCCAAACAAATATGATAGACATCTGGCGTGTGATGAATCCCTCCATAAAAGATTACTCTTTTTTCTCAGGTAGACATAAATCCTTTCTAGGATAGATTTTCTCTTTGCGTCCAAAGATCTATTTCATAATGTTCGGAAGGCTTTCTATATACCAGTTACATGGACTGATCACAAACCCATCTACTGTTCTGTCACAATTAGGGATGTCCCCACTAGAGCTCCCAGATGGCGTTTTAACTCTTTAAGACACTGGTACTTGCTTACCATGCTGCGAATGGATCTGGCCCTTCCTATATCCAGGGACATGGTTTAAACCGTACACCCCAGCGCGTGCACTACGCTCTGCATCAGCCAAACGACTCGCTGCGCCCTCGCTGCGAGGGGGACCCAAGTTCCCATCGGCAAAAAACACGTGGGTTTGCTGTCCTGGCTCCAAGATGGTGGAATGAGCTCCCCATTGACATCAGGACGGCAGATAGCTTGCACATCTTCCGGCGCAAACTGAAAACTCATCTCTTTCGACTCCACTTTGAGCGTTAGAACTATTAACGAAGCACTTTTATACTAATAAAGGACTGGCTTACCTAAAGCCAGTTGAGTAGCACTTGAAATGTTTGGCTCTATGAAACCTGATGTACTTATATGATTCTGTTTTCTTCAAGGTTGTGTCTTCCTGGTCGAATGTACTTATTGTAAGTCGCTTTGGAAAAAAGCGTCAGCTAAATGCAATGTAATGTAATGTAACTCCTCACTGCTGCGTGACGAAACATACAAGTCTCAGTTTTGAGACTAAACTCCGTGAGTTTTTGGGGTTCAACAAGGGGTCAGTGTCTGACCCGAGATTTTTGTGGGAGGCAACAAGGGCTTTATTAGAAGCAACACCACTCTGTACGCATCCACCCGAACAAGAAACGTGCAGCTAAATTGGAAGCATTAGAACTAAAGTATGCTGCTCTCGATGCTAATTTACAACACCATTACAGCGATAGGAGCTCCATCAAGCCGTGTAGGACAGAGATGCTGTGAGAAGAAACCAATGTTATTTTGGAACATTGAACAATGTAAATCTATTCTAGTAGACCTCAACAATGGAATTATGATCAGTAGAAATGGCCATGACATGGGACCTTTAAATAAATGATTGCTCTGCTGCTGCATAAGACAACTTTTATTTTATTCATGACCCAATCAAAGACACATACATTAGCATACAGTTAATGCACATTAAAAAAGTAATTAAGTCTGTTATTGCGTTTCACATAAAGTGTTTACAGAAGGGTTACAATAAATAATTCACAATTTCGTAACGTTGCGTCAGAATAACAGTTGAATTGTTGAAAATGAATATTGATATCATTATTGTAAAACATTGACGTTACAAAATGATTGCTGGTAGTATTTCATATAATCAAGACTACATTTCTCAAAAAACCCTACCATTCTTTTTATCAAGCAGAAAAACCAAATGAGATGTAATCTTTATAACCACTTTTCAACTCTTTACATCAGGGCTATTCAATTAGTTTTGGAATGGGGGCCGGTTGATGAAAAATGATCCAAGCAAGGGGCCGGGAAAAAGATGGCTGGAATATGAGCAATCATATTAAGAGTTTCAAGATACAGTAAATACTACAACAGCATAGTGGAGTGCATATATTGTCTTTAATTAAATCAAACAACATAGCCCCAAAGCCTTTATAGATCTAAATGGCAAGTTCAGAACTCAGTAGGCCTACATGTGAAGCTAATTTAACCATCAACATAATTTAATTTGATTTAATTTCGGTGAATGAAATTATCTAATCAATTCACGCAGAGATGCAATAAATGACAGGAGTTGTCACTACAGTAGCTAGTAGGTGGGTTCGAAATCCGAGCGTGCCGAAGTTTTCAGGCAATGTCTTCCCCTCTATATCTCAATTTAACACCTTCTCTGGAATAAAGGCACTCAGGCCCAAAAAAATCTTTCAAAAAAAAGTTAGATTACTTTTTAACATTAATCTCAAGGGCCAGTAAATATCACCCCGGGGTCGGATTTGGCCTCGGGCCGCCAATTGGGATAGCCCGCTTTACATCATCCAAATTAATTCCATCAATTTTAGAAGGCAAACAATGTCTCAACACCTCATGTTGCAGATGACTTAAAACAACATTAGACTATCTGTTTCTATTATTAAATAGGTGGGAAGTCCGTCCTTCAGCAGACAGGACTGACAGGCACTCCCCTCCTTGGGTTTATATGGTTTTGCCATGGTGACCATCTGATGCAGTCGATGATGGGACAGACGCTGAGGCACAGAGTGCAGCCCGTGCAGCTGTCAGTCACTTTGGGGAGGTGGGTCTCTGGGTCGAACGTTATAGCCTGGGGGCCACCAGAGAGACCGTAGGGTTACAGGACTGAGTCTTACCATACACAGAATAATTATCATATATTTACTTAAAGGGAACCTATCATGCAAAATGGCACTTTTGTACGTCTTTTATACTGAATATGTGTCCCCGGTGTTTCCAGGGAACTCACCAAGTGTCAGCAAACACAACCCTCTCTCTTTTCCTCCATACCAAATCTCTAAAAACGGGGCTGCAAACGGAGCTGATACAGATTTAATTGTTCTGACGTCAGAAAAGGGGTGCTCCGCCTATATGGGCAACTCTCCCACCTATCAGGGTGAATGAGAGGTTGGGCCACAGCCATTGCCGCTCGAAAGCGCTGGAGGACGCTGTAGTACATATGCCAGGCCTGTAAGTGGCGCTGTAGTCTGCCACAAAAGCAGCGAAAGTCCAAGTCCGGGTGTGCCGTGGATTTTGTGCAACCATACGTTATTCTTGCAATATACAACTACACAAAAATAATTATTTTTTAATTTACTATCAGTACTTTGTAGGTTTATAGGTACGTAATCTGCGCGACTTGCGCATCCACATCTCCACGTGGAAGTGCTGCTATAAACATGGCTGAGTCAGCGATAACTTTCGAGGGGTGGAGGTATGCCCATTACTTTGAGTTCGTCCGAAGAAGATAGACAGGAATGTGACGGTGAGGTGCAAACTGTGTCCAGGGGCCAGAAGCTGTTTATCCACTGCTGGAAACACCACGTGGTCAAAACCTCAACAAGCTCCTGCAAAGAACACATGCTAAGGTGAAGCTACCGCACACGCTATTTGTTGTTTGTTTATATCACGTTTAAAAGTAATACATTTATAATTTATAATTTGTAGTTCAGGACCATGCAGTGCAGCTTCCTTGCATTGACGTTCTCTGTGCTGAATTTCTGCTGAGTTTCCTTTGCCTCATTTTAATGTTGTGAGCTGTCTGGTTAAATGAGTGTGTTGCTGCTTTGATGAAGCCTAATTTGATAAAGTTTCAAATTAATTTCTGAAATATTTCGTTAATAAATATTTCAACGAGTAATATAGTTGTCTTTGTCACATTTTATTTGGCATTAGTAACTAATTATGCACATTTACAGATATTTTACATGATATGAGTGATAACACGTGTTATAAGGGCTATTTTGCACAATAGGTGTGCCTTGAGATTTTTACTTGTCCTTTGGTGTGCCTTGGGCACAAAAAGTTTGGGAACCACTGATATAGACCATTCGGCCACACTAGGACGACAGAATATGGCAGTAAACGACTACGGTAACGATAACGGTTCCAGAGGAGGATAGAACGGCATACGCAACACTCTGGGGGGTCCAACGGCTCCGTTATTACACCCTATACGATCATTTTCTGATAATGATGGCGCAATAGCCCCGCCTCTCCCCACCTCTCCTGCTCACCTCCACGTTCCCCGCGTCATTGCTGATGTGTTTCGCCAAACAACATACAACAATGGCGGATCGGATACTGCGCCTGAATAAGTCCTCTATAGCGCTATATACTTCAACTTGCAGGACTCCCAGTCAACATTATCCTGTGTTTTGGTAGTTTTGTATTCTAATGTGACCCTAAGTAGAAGTTATACCCTCATCATCAGTCCACGAAAATACCTCCTTTCTTGCACAAATATCAGCCATCTTCTACCTTGTTTGTATGTTTGTTGTGCCTTACACATCCGGGGGGGGGATCTTATACTCGCTGCTTTTGGTGGAGGAAGTATACGGTACGTCCACAACTGCAGCTTTTAAAACAATCTCAACCGCTTCAACGCTTCTCTGCCCATTGACTTTGAATGGGGGATGACGTCACTTTGCCTCGCTTTCGCCGAACTGCATTGTGGGGGAGCGAAGCGAAGATTTCAGGATTCCAGGATTCAAAAGTTGAGGCAATGTTCTACTTTTGAAGCTGAGCTGAAAGCGTCAGCCAATCAAATCCCGTTTATGCAAAATCTGACAGTAGAAGCGCTAGCCAATCAAACCGCGTGTAAGCAGGGAGAAACCAGACCGCAGTTCATTTCCTCATATTCCAAACGAGAAATGACGGTAGCAAATCACCCGGTTCTTTACGACCAGAAAACTATTAACGGGATACAAACCGGAGGAACAGGCATGGAGGAGGAGGTGGCAGATGACAGTGGGTGAAACTGGTAGGTTTTCGCTGTTTGGGGAGTTTATATATTATATATATTGCTCGCATAAAATCCCCGGGGTTTTTTGCTTTGTATGTCGGGGGCGGGGATGAAGATTCATGTGATTGGTGTTTGGTCTCGTTGCCTCGCAAAAAATCCCCAAGCTTTCAGACACGCCCAGCTCCAAGATTTTCAAGATTTTTTGAAAAGCTGCAGTGTGGACGTACCGTTACAGTGCCACGTACAGGCTCGGCATATGTACTGCAGCTTTTCCAGCGGTTTGGAGCTAAACGGAGCTGTCTCGTGTGAACACATACTTTCCGGGTGTCTATTGCGTGTGGATGGAAGCCTTTTTTGCGATTGGCGTTTTACCGTATGCGTCCTCGTGGGGCCGGGGCCTAAAATGTCATGATCTGTTTGGTATTTTGAAAAAAACCTTCACAGACATGTTTTATATAGGTATGGCCCTACAATATATTAGTCAAATATAGCATGATAGGTCCACTTAACTAAAAGAAGCAATACCACAGTGTGAAAATACTATGCTAAGTAAAAGTCCAGCATTCAAAATGATACTTAAGTAAGAGTAAAAGTATTAGCATCAAAATATACTTTAAGTACCAAAAGTAATATGTTAGGTACATTTAAACACCAGTTCATTTAAAATTATTTTATCAAAATGATTGGTGCATTCATGTATTCATCAACCTCAGTTTTTTACCTGGTGAAGGTGGGGTTTAATGGATTTATTTACATACTACTGGGTAGCTCAGCCTATAATAATGTAGGATAATAGTGGAGTAAAAAGTTCAACAAATAGCATAATGTGAAAATACTCAAATAAGGTTCAAGTACCTCAATGTTTGACTTACTTAAAGTACTTGAGTAAATGTACTTTACCCCCACGAGTCTTCCTAACAGTAAAGAGACTGTGGCAGAGTTGACGTACCTGGTAACCAGAGTCGTTGCAGGTCATGTAGCACTTCCCACAGTTGATGCACATCTCCTCATCTATCACAGCCTGGACCTGAGGACACAGGGGGGGGGGGGGTCACAATTATGAGCTTTTCATGATCAATTATTTCAAAGTCATTATCTGTGACCTTTTATTGTATATGAACAACATCAGTTTTTTTTGTTTTTTACTCTTTGTGTCACACAATGTAACATCCAAGCTGCAATTGACATGCCTGAAACCTGGTGGCGACAAAATACGATTTGAAAGTGAAAAAATCTGAATGAGGAAAAAAAAAGTTGGAAACCTGAAAAAAATGAGTCTGAAAGCATAAAAATATTCATGTGAAAAAAAGAATGACACAAATAAAAAAATCAATAAATGTGAAATAATATTCAGCCTGAAAAAGCTTTTCAAATACTATTTAGAGTTTTAATGCCTCATTGTATTTTTCAAAAGTTCAGGATCAAAACTTCAAATTTAAAATACATTTATTTTCGAATGATCAAAACCTTTGGTCCCGGATTTAGCTTTGGGTGACTGCTCTGGTAGCAGAAAGAAGTCTGATTGTATAAACGTCCATGAAAACATGACCATAACACTTGCCGTGGACTTTAGGCTATGTTAAATTATGTGAGTAAAAATCCTGTTACCTGCTCCATGTTACTAAGATCCTGATATGTTCCAATGTGACGCAGCGCCCTGGCTATCACATCCTACAACACACACAGTATGCAAAAAACACAGGAAGGTAATCGGTTAGAAGACTTTTATTACACAACAAAGCACAATAATGAATAGCGTGTGTGTGTGTGTGTGTGTGGGTGTGTGTGTGTGTGTGTGGTGTGTGTGTGTGTGTGTGTGTGTGTGTGTGTGTGTGTGTGTGTGTGTGTGGTGTGTGTGTGTGTGTGTGTGTGTGTGTGGTGTGTGTGTGTGTGTGTGTGTGTGTGTGTCACACCTTGACAGCAGGGACAGGTTTTTTGGACAAGTTGACCTGTCTGATGTCGGTTTCTATCACTTCAGGTCCTGTGTTTCTGATCTTCTTCTTGTAGTCCGCGATGACGTCTGTCCTCTGCTGGAGGTAGGGACCAAAGCTAGGGAGGCTCTACACACACACACACACACACACACACACACACACACACACACACACACACACACACACACACACACACACACACACACACACACACACACACACACACCGAAATCAGACTGTCAGGGAGTGGGGATGGCAGTAGAGAGCTACGAGGCTGTTTAGGACAAACACGTGAATCATTAATTCGACTGTATTTATGAGAGGTTTTTTTTTGGACAGGTTGTTGAGACTCATCCTGTAATTCCAGCATTCAGACTGGAATTAACACTGAAGTGCTCTCTAGTGTCTGTATCTGACATCATTTTGTCAATTATCCTAATAAGATATTTAATAATGTTGTACGTTACTACGATTATGCCCCCAAACCTCTATTTTATGTTGCTTATCCGTTTGATGTTATCACCTGTATAATTCAAAAGTGTAAATGTGATAGATAGAAAGGTACACATTGGATGGATGGATAATTGGATGTATATATACCAGACTCTGCTACGCTATGACATTAAATTAGTGTATATGCTATGACATTAAACCTTTTGAATTTGAATTTGCAATAATTAGCATTAATGGCATTATAGCCTATGCAGACAATTAAAAACAATTCTGGAGTGTTTTGTTTTTTTGTTGAGGATGCTGAATACATTTCTGACATTTTTGGGATCAAACATTTCAGTTTCTACCAGAAAATTGCCATATATGTACTCCCAGTGGGCTGATTTAGATGAATTATTTAGAAGTTTAAGAGGACACTGGGTAATGTATTAGCTAAATAGCTTATCATTTTGAATAATCTCAACTCAATTAAAAGCTGTAGGATATCTGACCACAATTATTCTAATTATTATTCTATAGAACCTACCTGTCCCACCAGCTCTTCCAGTCTGGGAACTGGTTTTCCCTTCTGATGTCTCTCTGTGGGAGGAGACTGGCCGTCCCAGTCCCCAGCTCCAGGCTTTTCAGGTACAACAAGGCCTTCAGACCTGCAAACACATATCCACCATTATGCTATTATTATATCATTTCATTGTCTCAAAGCTGAAGCATTAAGGTTCACTGCCTGGAGAATGTTTATGTTGGTTAACTCTCCAGACGTGATAAAAAGGTACGGTTGAAAAAGCTCTTTGTTAGTGAGGTGGTAGTTACTATAGTAACTTTATTTACACCAGTAGGAGTTTTCAGTCTCTTAAGTCAATGCTGACTTTAGTTCAAAATAATGTAGCGTACATCCTGTTGAGATAACAAGGCATGAATAAACCAGCCTCTGGATCATTGTTGTAAACTAGCAATAATACATCTCAATGCTCAGTGCATGCCTTCGATTGAAATACAAAACATGTAGAAACAGTTACATACCCACACAGTAATCCTCAATGACTGTGAAGTCCTGGTTCTGGACTGCACTGCACACCTGTGGGAGTCAAACACAGGGAGAAAATCAGACAAACCAGAGGGAGGAACACTAGATTTGCAGAATTTCTCTCTTTAAAGACTTAATAACTGATTCCACCATGTGAAAACGGTATGTGGTGAAAAGTAAAAAAAATGCATACAGTAGTAGCCATTTTACAATATGTAATTAAACCAAGAACTGCATCATAGGAACAGTAACATGTATTCATTCATTTATCACCTGTAACACTGAGGCTCCGGCGTGGAGGAACTGCAGTCCGCTCTCTGCAGAGTCGATGCCTCCCGTGGCCAGGATGGGGAAACCAGGGAGGGCTCTGGCGATGGCGGACACCGCCCTGAGAGCGATGGGTCTGATGGCATTACCTGCACACAGTGTTCTGATCAGGGAGGGCTTGGGAGAAGTCAATGTTTAGAAGAGGAACACACATTAGAAGTAGCATTCTATAACTACACCCTTCTACACATCAACACATCCGCCTCGTTTGGCTCTGATTTCACATCCATCCTCCCTTTCCTCTCCAATTATACATTCCCCTTCCTACCTCATCCTTTCCCTATATCCTCCATCCCTTCAACCATCCCTCCCCCTTCTTACATCCTTTCATCCATCCTTTCCTTTATTAATGTATTCATTAAGAAAGGAATTAATTCATCCCTCCATCCTTATGTCCCTGCCCATTCATCCCTTCCTTCAATCATACATTCATCCCCCCCTACATCCCTCTGACCATTTATCCCTCCCCCTACACCCCTTCCTCCTTTTGTTGCTTCATCCATTAATCTTTTCCTGCCTATATCCATTCATCCCCTCATCCTTCTTCACCCCTCCCTTGACATTCAGTATCTGTAAATAAATGGTTATCTGACGTATATATATATATATTTTTTTTTTAGTCAATTTATTGAACATGTCAGAAACAAAAACATACAACAATAATATATATATTCAGAAAGAAATTACTTTTACAATTACAAGAAATAACAACAAATGGGATTTTACAGGTCCTGTTCATAACCATTAATGATTTGGCTCCTAAATAATACTTTCAGTTTAGATAGACTTGTACAATATTTCAGTGCATCGTTACAGTTATTCCACAGACTAACACCTTTTGATGAGATGCAATGAAGTTTGGCATTTTTCGTACGGGTGGTTTTTTGAAAATGCAGTTTCCTCTCAACATGTACATGCTTTCTCTCTGTGAAAAGTCCCTGGATATTATGAGGTAATTGTTGATTTGCGGCTTTGAACATAATTTGAATAGTTTTATAGTCAACCAGGTCTTGTAGTTTTAGTGTTTTTAGTTTGATGAAATTTATTTGTTGGTTCTCTGTACGTAGTTTTATGTATAACTCGTATGGCTCTTTTTTGCAGGATGAAGATAGGATGTGTATTTGTTTTATATGTGTTCCCCCAAACTTCCACACAATACATCATGTATGGAAGTATGAAGGAGCAGTACAGCATAAACAAAGAAGCTTGATTAATTAGGTATTTGGCTTTATTCAGAATTGCTATTGATTTGGATATTTTGGCTTTGATATAGCTTATATGTGGTTTCCAACTTAATTTATTGTCTATGATTACTCCAAGGAATTTTATTTCCGATACTCTTTCTAATTGGACGCCATTTATAGTGAGTTTTCTTCTCTGTATTGGTCGATCGATTCCCAAATATTATGAGTTTGGTTTTGCTTGCGTTCAATGTTAATTTATTTTGGTCAAACCAGATCTTCATCCTGCTCAGTTCCTTCTCCATTGTGACCAATAGCTGTTCTAAATCGTCCCCACAGCAGAGTAGACTTGTGTCGTCTGCAAAAAGAATGGTTTTAATAGTTTTTGATACTTCACATATATTGTTAATATACAGAATAAATAGTAATGGCCCCAAGACTGAGCCCTGAGGCACCCCATGTAACCTGCAGTAGTTGTGATTTATGGCTTTGTAGTTCAACGTACTGTTCCCTGTTATGTAGGTAGCTGGATAGCCATGATAGTGCAACACCTCTAATGCCATATCTCTGTAGTTTTTTATTAATAATTCATGGTCAACCGTGTCAAATGCTTTTTTAAGGTCCAGAAATATCCCTATTGCATATTCTTTCTTTTCTATTGCCTTAGTAATGTGTTCCATAATTCTATAACTGCAAATGATGTAGTTCTGTTTGCTCTGAAACCATATTGTTGTTCATAGAGTATGTTATGTTTGGTGATGAAGTCATTTAGTCTTGTATAAGATTTTTTCCAGTATTTTAGAAAACTGTGAGAGCAATGAAATTGGTCTATAGTTTGACAGTACATGTTTATCTCCAGATTTATGTATTGGTATGACTTTAGCAGTTTTCATTTTATTTGGAAATACACCGGTTTGTATTGACTGATTACAGATGTGAGTTAGTGGTTTGGCTATACATTCAATAATGTTTTTAACTGTATACATGTCAATATCATGACAGTCTGTAGACCTTTTACTCTTAAGTTTTTTAACTGTGTCAATAATTTCATTTTCATCAGTCCCTCTTAAGAATATAATTTCCTTCACATATCTTTACTTTCAACACCATCACTACAACCAGTATTTGGAATTTCCCCAGCTAGACAAGGACCAACATTGACAAAGTACTTATTGAAATCTTCGCAACTGAGGTCATGTCATAAATACTGTATCGTTTTTTGACAGAAAACTGTTTGGGTATTGTGCCTTTCCATTTCCTTTTTTAATAATGGTATTTAATACATTCCATGTATTTTTAATGTTATTTTTGTTATCCTCCAATAATTTGTTGTAATGATCCATTTTGCTACATCGTATTATCTTTGTTAGTTTGTGTCTTGTATTTTTGTTCAGCCTCTACTGATCCATTCTTTAAGAAGTCTTTATATAATTCATTTTTCGTTTACATGCATTTAATATTCCCTTAGTGATCCATGGTTTTTCAGCATATTTTTGTTTCACTATTTTCTTTACACGAGGACAATGTTTTTCATACAGCCCTGATAGAATATGTAGAAATGATTCATAGGCTTCATTTGCATCTGGTACATACACTTTGTTCCAGTCTTGTTTAGATACATTCTTCTTTAAAAAATGAACAGACTCTGGTGTTTTGTGTCTTGTAATTGTGACTTTTCTGGTGTCTTTTTTGATCCTAGTACAGTTCTGTATTGTTGCAAAGACTGGCAGGTGATCACTTGTGTCATTGATTAATATTCCACTTATTACTTTCCTATCCATAACATTTGTGAATATGTTGTCAATGAGTGTAGCACTGTGTGATGTTATTCTGGTTGGTCGTGTGATTGTAGGATATAAACTGTTGCTATACATAGAATTAATAAATTCTGTAGTTGCATTGTGTTCTTGTGGGTTCAGCAAATCAATGTTAAAATCTCCACATACAAAGAGCATTTTCTTGCTGCTTGTGTAGTTATAAAGTTAGCTAGCTTTTTCTCAAATGTTTCAATACATGATCCTGGTTTTCTATACACGCAGCTTATCAGAAGGTTTTTAGATGTTTTCATTTCAATTTCTACTGTTATGCATTCCATAATGTTGTCTACAGCGAAATACATATTACTGACAGATCTACTGTCTGTCAGTAATATGACATTTTAATAGCAGAAGCCTCATTTCAAATGTATCAAAGATCAAATACTGTTTACTTGATATTACTTGATATTACTGATATACAACAGTTGTAACTTTTGTTAATATAAAGTGCAGTCCCCCCACCTTTAGAATGTGTCCTATTAGTAAAAAACATGTTGTATACCTCGATTTCAACCATGTCAGCTTGCTCCTCACTAAGCCAGGTCTCTGATGTTGCTAGGGCTGTAACATGTTTCTCCAATTGCCTTAAACAGTATTTGATCTTTGATACATTTGAAATGAGGCTTCTGCTATTAAAATGTAATATTGATATTGATCCATCCATCATTCCATTTCTTTTGAGTTGATCTTCTGTGTAGTATTACATTGGTTATGGATGTTATTGTAGAAATAATTTTCAGGGTCAATATCCTTTTCAATGTCTTGTGATCTATGTTCCGTGTATTTGAAACATTTCAAGTCCAGTTTTTCATATTCAGCAGGTGAGTGGTTTTTGTCCAAGCTTATCATGGGTGTTCTTAGTGTGTTCATTTCAGTGTGTAGCTATTCAGTTCTATTTCGTCCCTACTGACCGCCAGAGGCGGTGCTTTTAGCACTGGATATGTCCATCGCACGCATGCGCAGTTCGAGTACCTAATAACAACAAAGTCACCTGTGATCCACGTGACTACGGCTACATAGGCCGGCGTCACTAGTGGATCGGTTCCTTTCATCTTCTCGCTTCGCGAGAGTACCGCGGCTACATTCTTGTAGCCTACAGCGTTCAGGTTTGAACGTTTGATATGAGGGATTTCTCTGCAAGCAGCTGGCCGCGTGCAGCTTCGCGACTGACAGTCGGAGCTACGGTTGTTAACGCGTCCTCCAGGAGCTGTGGCCGGCTGTGCGCTGTGCAGAGCCTCGACGCACAGGTTTGTGTCAACTTGTTGCTGGTGATGGCTGTGTCCCCGCACCCTCTCCCAGCTAAGTTGTCCTGATTGCTGTCTTATTTATTGTTTGGCTTAGACTTTCTGGTGACGACAGTGTTCCCGCTTCCTCTCCCATAAAGTTGCCCTTATTATGCTCTTTTGAAAGTTCTGCTTGTGGCGTTGTGCCCGAGCTATCATTAGCATTTGAGTCCCAGCTTTAGCTGCGTCTCTCATTTAATTTAGTATGGAAAGCCCAGTGTGCCATATTTTGCCCGTTTTTGTTTAGATGCAGAGAGTAAGGTAAGTACTGGCCATAGTTACTACTGTAACTACGGTCCGAGGCCATGTAAGCACTGGCCATGGTTACTACTGTGACCATGGCCTACGGTTTTATGCGGGCTGTTCTATTCCATAGAAGCTATTATCTGGTCTTAACATTGTGTTTTGACTTGGTTGCTTGATTGTTAGCAGCAGCCGCTTGGCTAACACCTTGCATGTACTGTTAAGCTTCATTATTTAACTCAGCCGGTGAGGGCAGTGCTCTCGCTCCCGCTCCCGGTAACGTATGGTTTTGATTGCAGTAGCGCTATATCGTGGTATTTACTGCTCCTAGTACTAGACTCTAGTCTACTACTACTGTACTAGGATGATATGCAGAGAACAATCTTCACTGTGTGTGCTGTGTGCTCTGCATGTGTGTCCATTAAAGAGGATTTCATCCTCCCAATATTATATTATCTAGGGTGCAGCCGTTGGCTGACACTTTTAGGCACCGGCCACAGTTACTACTGTAACTACGGTTCTAAGCTGTGTAAGTACTGGCCAGAGTTATTACTGTAACTACGGTTCTAAGCCGTGTAAGTACTGGCCATAGTTATTACTGTAACTACGGTGCTATGCCGTGTAAATACTGGCCATAGTTACTACTGTAACTACGGCTCTGTGCTGTTCTCTTCTTTAGAAGCTAGTTATCTGGTCTTAAACATTTGTGTTTGACTTGATCTCACTTGATTGTTAGCAGCAGCCGCTTGGCTAACATCTTGCATGTTTTGTTACAGCTTCTTTATTTAAACTCAGCTGGTGAAGGCAGTGCTCTCGCTCCCGCTCCCTGTAACGTATTGCTCTGATTGTTATCAGCGGCCGCTTGGCTAACATCTGGCGTGTTCTCTTGAGCTTCGTTGTTTAAATCATCCAGTGAAGGCAGTGTTTTTCGCCCCCGCTCCTGGTAGACGTGCTGCTTGATTCTTAGCAGCAGCCGCCTGGCTAAGCTTCTTTATTTAATCCAGCTAGGTGAAGGCAGTGCTCTCGCTCCCGCTCCCTCTGCCGGTAACGTGGGTGTAGCTACATCCCTCTCTGTGTTCGGCGAGTAGAAGCATCGCTCTACTCTTTCCGTTCAGCAGGTAGCCGGTGAAGGCTGTGTTCTCGCACCCGCTCCCGGGTACGCTGCACCTGGCATTCGTTATGAACTCAACCAGTGAAGGCAGTGTTCTCGCCCCCGCTCCTGGTAGACGTGTTGCTTGATTCTAGCAGCAGCCACCCGGCTAAGCTGTCCTGTTAAACATCTACGCTGCATCTGGCTACCTATAGACTGGCTCATTCATGTAGCGCCTGAATGGCTTCTCTTGAGCCCGAGGACGGTCATGACCGCTGCCCCCCTCTGCCTTGGCCTCGAGCATTTGAGGGAGGGTCTCACGCAAAGCGCCTGCATGAGCTGTAGATTCATGCCTCGGGCGCTCAGAGTGGCTAGAGTCGCAGAGGTGGCACCTCTCCTCGTCACAACTTCCTCCAGCTCAGTCTGACCGTTCCCGGCGACTTGATGGAGGGATGGCTATGGTTCACCCCCCAGGTAGAGGGCTAGAAACAGGCTGTCCTCTAAGGTGGGCGGTTAGCTGCTGCGTCATGGAGCAGACGAAGTCGCTCCTGTTGGCCCTTCAGCCAGGGGCCGGTGCGGGGGCTACTAGCTTGCCGCCTGGCCCTCCTTCGGTTGCCACACCTCGCTACTTGAGGATGCCATGTCGCTAGCGGCTCCGGACAAACCTCTTCTATGAAGGGGGGGGGGGGCCGGGCCCCGCTCACCCCCGAGGAGGCTTCCCACTCCTCTGCTCAGAGCTCTCTGCAGGGCACGGAGGACGCCTTCATGGCGGCCATTATTCGTGCGGCCCTGGTACGCTTGCAGCTTCAGGTTCCGCAGGCCGACTCGGCTCAGGCTAGCGCCTTTTTCAGGCATAACCCTGCCCCTTTTCACTCCCACTGTTCCTCCTTCAGAGGAGTACCTGAGGGCTCCATGCAGCTGGAGAGACACCAGGGCCCTCTCCCACTCTGCTGCCAGGCAGGATCCGGCGAGGGTGGGGCTGGGTCGCTTGCCATCCATTGAGCCTGCCAGCTCCTGATGCCAGGTGCCCTCGGCCTCAGTGCAGGGTCACAAACGAGCTGCTCTGTAGGGCCTACGACACAGCGGCACGGGAACTCCCTCTCCCTCTGATACTGGCTTCTCTACCTCTCTGCAGCAGGCTCCGGCTGAGCCTTCTTTGCTGGGCCTCAGTGATGCATCACTGTAAGCCTTTGCCCTAATGTCTAGGGAATGGGGACGAGTTATGTCCTTATTGGTGCAGACTCGTCGCCAGGTTTGGCCTACTCAGTCACCACTGTCGGAGACATGTCCTCCGTAGTGAGCCAGTCGAGCCAGGGGAGCTTTTGGGGCAGCTGCCCTGTAGGCACTGGAGGTGCTGCCTAAGCTAGGCAGACCAGGCAGCAGCTCTCGGGTCTTTATAGTGCCCACTCCCAGCAGGCCCAGGGGCCCCTCTAGCAGCCGCTCTCAGCTTACAGTGGTGGTCTGCACAGGTCCCAGCGCCCCACTCATCCACCTCCCAGGGGCTTTCGTGCCTCAGGCCTTACCTACCGGCGCCCCCCAGGGGGCTGGGGGGTTAGGCCCCGAGACTCTCGGGACGGTCGTCGGCTGCTTTCCCAGCAGCAGCTCAGTTACTGGGCTGTCTGTACTTGCGGCCCTTGGGTGGTTTTCACCTTAACCAGGGGTACGAACCGCAGTTCCGGCCCCTAGCCTTCGGCCGGGCCAAAATGACAGTCGTCAGCGATCCGGCAGAGGCCCTAGCTCTGGCCCAAGAGTTGTCCGTCCTTCTGTCCAAGGACGCAATCGAGCCAGTAGACCCTCTGCTTAGCCCAGGGGGTTCTACTCGCGTACTTTCTCGTGAGCAAGAAAGTAGGCGGATTTCGCCTGATCTTGGACCTCAGAGGAATCAACAGATTCCTGAAGGTGCTGCCACTCTATATGCTGACCACAGCACATGCACAGCCGTGGACTCGAGGGATGCCTACTTCCACGTGGGCCGGGCAACATGGTGCCTTATATTCAGTTCCTTCGGCCCTTGGGCAGGCTGCCTCGGCCATTGGGCCCGCTGGCGTTGCGCCCCATGCAGATGTGGCTGAACAGCCTTCACTTGGAAGCCAAGTGGCACAGGCGCAGGGAAGTCAGGGTGTCGCAGCGTTGCCTCCACTCTCGGTCACACTGGAGGGGCCTATCTCCTGATGGGCGTGCCATCCCATCCCGCCAGGAGACCGTCACCATAGGTGCAGGTCTCTCAGGGTGGGGTGCTGCATACGGCAGGGCAGGACCATTCAGGGTCAGTGGTCTGCCCAGGAGGGTGCACACCATGCCAACGTGCTAGAGCTTCGGGCTGTGCAGCTTGCACTCACGCACTTTCTACCCCAATGGGGGGCAAGAATGTGCGTGTTCCTTGGGACAGCATGTACGCTGTTGCCCAGACAGCAGTCCCTTCTAGACAGTGGGCGTTCTCACTCCACTCTGAATTATGTGGCTGCTATTTCTGCCCGACATATTCGGGTCGACGGCGCCACGGCTGGGTGCCACAGGTCGGTGTCCCTCTTCCTGAGAGGGGCTTTACGGCAGCATCCCCCTAGCACCCCGAGGGCTCCGGCTTGGGACCTGCCCCTGCTGCCGGATGCCCTATCATCTCCTCCCTTCGAGCCCCTGGCCCAGGTGGAGCTTAAGTGGCTGTCCTTAAAGGCAGCATTTCTGCTTTCCATGACCTCAGGGAAACGAGTTGGAGAGCTACATGCCCTCTCCGTGAGCGATACATGCCTGAGGTGGAACTCCGATGGCTCGGGTGTTGCCCTCTGGCCGAACGTGGCGTTCCTGCCCAAGGTGCTTCCACTAGCCCACTCCAATCGGCCTATCCAGCTGGCGCGCTTTAACGTCCCACAGGAGAACGGCACGCCTGAGTTGCTGTGCCCTGTCCGTGCCCTAGAGGCGTATATTGGTGCTACCCATATACGACAGTCAGAGCAGCTCTTCATTTGCCATGGTGGCACGAGAAGGGGCTGTGCTCTCTCCAAGCAGCGGCTGTCCCACTGGGTTGTGGATACAATCTCACATGCCTATGGGGCCAGTGGCCGCCCCCCGCCATCAGGGGTGAGATGTCACTCTAGTCTACAAGGAGCATCTCAACATCTTGGGCTGCCCTGAGAGGGGTGTCCCTGGAGACCATCTGCGCTGCGGCGTCGTGGGCATCGTCTGGCACATTCTCCAGGTTTTACCGGGTCAATGTCACCACTCCCCATCCTTTGGGCGTGGTCCTGTTGCCGAACTCCGCTGCTTCCAGCTAGGTAAGCAAGTGTTCGGATTCTTCATGACATGGTTGGTATAGTCATCCAGTGCTAAAAGCACCGCCTCTGGCGGTCAGTAGGGACGAAATAGAACGATAGTTACGGCTGTAACTACGGTTCTATGAGTCCCGGATGACCGCCAGAGTTTCCGGTCACTCTTTCTTGTGTGCTCGATTCTGGGAACCGATCCACTAGTGACGCCGGCCTATGTAGCCGTAGTCACGTGGGTGCAACCCAGTATCCACGGCATTTCGTGTTCACCAACACGATTTTTAATCTATTGATTCGTGTTCACCAACACGATTTGCCCCTTTTTTTCGTGTTGCACAGCACGATTTTAAAAGCAATGTATTTCTACTGCCTGCAGCACGTCTTTTTCTCCGGTCGGGTCGAGGAAGACCGGAAGCTGTGTGGTTCATAAAACATGTTCTTACTCAATATCAAGCCACAGTTATTGCTTTTATTTGAAATCGTATAATTCGGACTTTTGTTGCCGTCTGTGAGGAAAATAAATGGGGCTCAGAGCCTCAGAATACGGAAATCTGTATTTTTTATATTTTTTTCCTTCTAATTCGATATTCTTTTCAAAATAACACACTGTTATTTACTCACCAATAACACCAATTATCCTTGCTTTTATTTATTGGTTTTATTCCATAATCTCTGGCTTTTGG